>NC_044982.1:112382887-112544543 GCF_008728515.1 Papio anubis | reverse complement strand
AAAAAAATGACTCAAAGTTCTGCAACTTCCCAACTGCAAATTCCTGAGAAAGAAACTTGACTGGGCTGGTTCAACTTTTTGTATTGGATTATAAATCCTATCTTGCTGGCTGGTCAGTAGATTGGTTGCTCTTGAGTCAGATGTCCTCTCTTTAGAATTTAGTCAGCTATGGCCATTGAGGGAAGCACCACATGGATGGCATAAAATATAGCTGACAAGGCATGGACGTAATGCCTAGAACAAGTAGTATTCATAAACCACTGCAAAAAAGAAGGACACAACAAATAGGAAGGTAGAAGGTGATTATGGCAGGCCAACAAGAAAGAAGAAAAGGTAATAAGGAAGGAAACTCATAGTAAAAACTGTGAGAGTCTGGATTATGTTGCAAACTGAAGACACAAAGGCAAAGACTTAATAGTAGATGAGTCCCAAAGAGAACAGCCAAGTGAGTCAAGAGACTGGATTAAGAAGTAAGCACACAAGGCCTGGCATCTCAGGAAACTAAGTTGACAGATATTGGCATATGTAACAAAACATTCCCTTAATGAAGAGTCTTCTGTTATACCACCAGGGTGGCTGTTCCACAAAGGTAACACAGTAGGCTACTACTAATAATATTCAGAGTTTAATATGTCTCATTTTCCATGACTGTAAGTTCCCTGAGGACAGGGTCTATTTCAAGTGGTTCCTAGGTATGGCAATCTCATTGCCATGCCCACAAGTGATCCAAAGAAGGAAAATGCTAGAAAATAGTTTCCTAGGAGTAAGGACTGGAAGTCCTAGATTATTTACCTGCTTCTGGAGCACAATGAGTTATCTCTTTTCTACTATAAGAGGAATTGTATCAGCCTCTACATAACACAAAGAGAGGGAAACAGAAGCCTTTGGGGACAAAACCTCAATGAGTAACGGGAGAGCAACTCTGAACATTCTCTCTGCTAATGTTCTCTCTGAACATTCTTTCTGAAAAGAATAAACACTCTTTTAAAGGGGTTATCATAGCTCTGAAAGGTTGTAGTCATACCCCAATGTGACTGCTTCCAACCCTCATCTGGCAGTGAGCCACATACATGGTTGCTGGTGATTGTGAGGAATAAACAAGGTAATACGTGCAGAGCATCTAGCACAGTGCTTGGCACCAAGCACACAATAAGTTAGTTTGTATCGCTTTACCAACTCAAAGGATCAGGTAAATGCAATATTGCCAAGTAAAGTCACAAGTTTTACTTTATTTTACTTTGGAGAATACATTTGATATCTTGTTGTAAATGATCTTCCTAGTGAACAAAGCTCCATTTCATATCATTCTAAATTTTTAAAAATTACATTTGATGAGTATTGCATGGCCTGAGTAGGATGGATTTACTATAGGCAGATAAAGGCATATACTATAAAGAAATAAAAAGCAACTTTACTGATCTATTTGATATGAAAAACCAGGCATACCTTATAAAAAAAGAATTATTTTTCCTGTTAGTTTAAAATGGGGCAATCTTATACCTACTGATGTGCTCTTATTCTAAAACTGTGATAAGGCCAATGACCTTATGAATACAGTTCTAGCATATTCTTTGGCCTTTTGAGTAAGTAACAGTCACAGATACACGACATTCAAAAACTCATGGAAGTTTAAAGACAGACTAAAAAAGTCATTGCCTAAAATCCATGTAACAGAGAAGAAGAAGAATAGGATGCTCAGACCTAGCTCAGCTAAACTTATGATGGAGGGTAAATCATTCAGTCTTTAAAACTTTTGGTTTCTTCATTTATATAGTGTGATAATGGTGCAAACATGCCAAATGCTCTGATTGTTAAATAAATGTAATATACCTGACAGCTCTACGTGGAAATCAAATGCCAAAATCAGAAGGGTCATATTTGGTGAAAATGAGATCAAATTGTAAGTCTACAGAGTCCAATATTTGAGGCAGTATGCCCTTTTAACGCATTGCTTTTATCTGTTGGAGAAAATTCATTCATATAGTCACACAATATTGACTATTGATGTCCTGTGATTTACAAATAATGTATTTACTATGTGTCATGATCCTAAGGACTTACAATCTACTTGGGAGAGGTGATAGTACAGCAGACGGAGTACTTGGCAAAGCAGCACATAATAAAGTGCTAAACCGAACTATTCTCTAACCTGTTTGATATTTTTTTCAGCGATAAGATAAAGACACAAATGTTCTATAGGTCAACTTTAGGGCTGACCCAAAGTTAAGGAAAATTAAACTGAATAAGTGGCCACATCAGGATCTTGATAGACTGGGCTAAAACTTACCAAGATGAAGTCTGAATTTAGGGTGAAAAAAACAAATGCCCAAGTAAAATTAATAGATTACAGCTTCTTAGAAGCCAAAGTGACAAAGACTTAGGGATTTAAAGCTCAGTAATTAGGCAGTATAATATGGAGTCAAAACAATAACTACAACAAAAAACACTGAAAATAACTAAGTGCTTTCTTTGTGCAGGGACTTAAACACGTGCACTTTTAATCCTCATAACAGTTCTGTAAGGTAGGTATTAGTCTTACCATTTAGTTGAGGCTCTGTTAAAACAAGTAGTTTGGCCCAAAGTCATATAGCTAATCAGTAAAAAGCAGAGTTAAGCCTGGATCTGACTCTACAGCCTATACATTTTTCACTATACCATGCTGTCTGCTTTGCTTTGTGTTGATGAATGTACTTCTATATGAAAAACTGTCCACAGGGACTATGAAGAGATAAGCAAGGCTGACAAAGAAGAAATAGGCACCTGATTAGTTCTCCAACAGAACAACATAAAGTAGCTCACAGAGTTTACTATTTGACCCCTGGTCCTTGTGTAACTGTCAGAAATTATGAATCTTAGGTAAGTAAAAGGCAACCTGGGGAAGACTCTTTTTGGTGGCCCAAGAGGTTTGCTGGTTGCCTGTGAATTACGAACATCTACTACTGCCTGGAAAGGGCTTGGAGATGTGGAAGGCCAGTTTAGTGCCACCTTTCACTTTAATTATCATTGCTACTATGTACATATACTATAAAAAGACAACACAAAGTTTTGGTACAGTTGCTTCTAGTCACAGCAGATTCATCTTCTTATTTACATAACATGGGCCATTCTTTACGCTCAAAGAAAGTGAAAACTCCTGTTTATTTTCAAATATTAAAAAGCTATGATGAACCACTATTATTAGTCTAGAGTTTTTAAAAGGCTAGAAGATGTCATTCATTTGTCTGTACTTGTTTTTGGCAATTTGTAGGTTTGGAAGGCCGAGGTGGGAGGATCATTTGAGGTCAGGGGTTCAAGACCATCCTGGCTAACATGGTGAAACCCTGTCTCTACTAAAAATACAAAAAAATGAGCCGGGCATGGTGGCGCGTGCTTGTAATCCCAGCTACTTGGGAATCGCTTGAACCCAGGAGGCGGAAGTTGCAGTGAGCCAAGATGGCCCCACTGCACTCTAGCCTGGGTGACAGTGAAACCCTGTCCCAAAAAAAAAAAAAAAAAAAAAGTTTGTAAGCAGAATAGCATTAGTCTTCCCCAAAGGAGATACAAACTGCCTTGTTTCAGGGCGATCTTTCTTGGAACTAAAAACAATTTTATTGGAGCACATTTGTTTAAATGATTGATTTTGTAATAACACATCCTGACCTAAACCCTTTCAGAGATAACTTGAAAATAATTAAAGCAGTTTTATGGCCTTTCCCTGGTTCTCATAAGAGCAAAACAACCTACTGCAGACTCAGAAAGGTTTCAAAAAGTCACACTTCCAGAAGCAGGTATAATTCTCAATTTCACGTTAAAAAAACAAAAAACAAAAAACAAAAAAAGCTTCTGGAAGCAAATATTCATTCACAGGAAGTTGCTTAGCAATAATCATAGAACAAACAAGACATGCAACTACTGAGGTACTATGTGGAGTAAAAAGAGATATGAACAGTACGGTAAGAAAAGAGGACAGGAAGCTGGTTTATCCACTAACAAAGAGCTCAGGGCTTCAGAAGCAGCGACACATAAGGTTTATAGCCATAAGACTCCAGGTTTCAACAGGGTAACTGTTATGAGACAGTGGCTTAAACTTATCAAATCCTCTATTTATCACTGAGAAAAATTAAACAGGATATTCTAAACTAGCCTCTTTAGGTAAATGCCATGAAATGCCACAGGAGGCAGGAAACAGCAGTAGCTAAGGTGGCAAAAGGTTCATGGAGTTGAGGGGTGGAAACCCACTAGGGATGGAAAGATTCTGGACAGGCTGAGAACAAAGGAGTGCCCAGGGACTATGGAAAGCCCAGGGCCTGGGCAGGGATTTGTGCAGGAGAGTAGTTGGAAGGAAAATGAGAAAGAATATTTTTTGAAGTAAGCCACTGACTCATGCCCACCAGTATGCTCTTATTCTACATTTAAATCTGAAGTGGTTACAAAATTCCCCTTGCTGTTCTTTGAGTAAATAGCATAACACTCTTATGGCTTTAATCCTTTAGCCCTGAAAACTGAAGCTGCTTTAGAAAGTAGAGTTATGGTATTGAGACTGTGCTCAGGATAAAAGAATCTTAGAGTTGATGCTGGATGCCCACAGCTCTGGGTGCTAGACTCACTCAATAAGTAGCACTTAGTTGAAAACACAAATCTATTGTGAATAGTGCCACAATAATCTATAAAAAATAAAAGATCTATAAAAAATCTATAAAAAATAAAAAAGGATGAGTTCATGTCCTTTGTAGCGACATGGATGAAGCTGGAAACCATCATTCTGAGCAAACTATCGCAAGAACAGAAAACCAAACACCGCATGTTCTCACTCATAGGTGGGAACTGAACAATGACAACACTTGGACACAGGGTGGGGAACATCACACACTGGGGCCTATCGTAGGGTTAGGGGGAGGGATAGCATTAGGAGATATACCTAATGTAAATGATGAGTTAATGGGTGCAGCACACCAACATGGCACATGTATATATATGTAAAAAACCTGCATGTTGTGCACATGTACCCTAGAACTTAAAGTATGAAAAAAAAAAAAAAAGAAAAAAAGAAAACACAAATTTATTGGCCTAAAGTGAAATGAAGGAACAAACTCTTAATCCTGACCCTGTGGGTCAGCTAGTGCTGACCAGCTACGAGGCACTGGTCTGGACTCTCAAGATTCCACAGCTCCTTTGCAAAGGGAGTGTGCTAATTCTTGCTTAGGTCTTTGTAGGAACTGTGGACACCTCTTCTATTTCCTAAACAAGAGGCAGAGATAAGCACCAGAACAACATACTCTGTTACAATGACAATAGCAGCTTTTGGGAAACAGGCATTTAATCTAGGTTACCAACCAGAGAGCTTAGTGTCATGCATGTTGAAGCCTACCAGAAAACAAAACAAAACAAAAAACGAAAAACCTCTATGTGAATTTAAGATGAACAATATAAATTATTAACAGTTATCAAAGCACTCTCCCAAAGAATCAGTATCATTTCCTTTCTTATTTCAAATATTTATTATGTTTCATTCCTTTCTTCCTTCCTCCCTGCCAATTAACATACAGTAAGTGAAGACAACCTGCCCAGCAACACCCTATAAATGAAGTCCATTTTGATAAGAAATAGCAACGCTTCTGGGTTATAAAAACCACTATGCATGCTATAACTTGCCTTATGGGGAGCTTTCTGCTCCACAGAAAGATTTCCTGACTTAAAGAATACCTATATCATTCTTCATTAATCTTTGTGAGTAGAGGAAAGGAATCCAAATCATCTTTGTCAAAAGCTTGTACTTAGAAATATCACATGTCAGGTAGCTAGCACTGTCTTAAACCAGGCAAGACTATTTTAAAAACTCTCATTTAACATTTATAATGTAACTTTACATTATAATATACAAATATACATTATAATAAAAGCTTAACAGTTTACAAAGAGCTCTCATATACATTATTTCAACTGGTCCCACAGTAGCACCACGAGGTGAATATGATTACATTTATTTTTCCAAATAAGGAAACAGATGCAATGAAATTAAGGCACTCACTCAAATTCTCTTAGCTAGTAGCCTGGCAGAGGTAAAACCAGAACCCAGCTTTGTCCTACTCCAAAGCCAATGCCATTTCTTTTTAATACAAATGCCTCTCAGAAAAAAAAAAGATAACATACTCTTGGAATTTTTTTTTCCTGTTGTATCCAATGGACAAATGAAGCATTCACTTTTTTTTTTTTTTTTTGAGACAGGGTCTTGCTCTGTTGCCCAGACTGGAATACGGTGATGCAATCATGGTTCACAGCAGCCTTGACCTCCTGGGCTCAAGTGATCCTTCCTCTCTTAGTCTCCTGAGTAGCTGGGACTACAGGTGTGTGCCACTATGCCTGACTAAATTTGTTAATGTTTTGTAGAGACGGGGTCTCACTACATTGCCCAGGCTATTCTCGAACTTCTGGCCTCAAGTGATCCTCCTGCCTTGACCTCCCAAAGTGCTGGGATTATAGATGTGAGCCATTGCACCCTGCCTAAATGAACTTTTATTAAAACCTCTTATTTAAACTCCGTAAATAAAAGTCTCCACAAAATACCCAGAAACTGCACACGTTACAACCCAGGAATACAATACTTTTGAAATAACATTGCTGCTATACCCCAAGTGGCCAGGGACTTAAGAGAACAGGAAAGCAATTTACCGTTAAAGACCAACGTGCAATTCAGTTCCCAGCAATTTGGCTGGGACTCTAGGCTATGGCACTCTTCGCCTCTGACTGCTCTTTCTGTATGGTAGGAACTTGCTGAAATTTCACAGCTCAGACTTTTGTTAATGTACTTACTCACTTCTTTTTTCACATGTAACACAATGTTAGCTTACTGTAACTATTATTTATTTGTGCTCAATTTTTGGAAGCAGTTAGAATTGCTCAAGAGTTTATCAATTCTTCTTGATTTCTGATTAGAGCACATCACAGACCAAAGAGATTTCCTTTATAAGGCTTTTTAGGCTCAATTTGAGTTTTGCAAGTGATGTTGAGCACCTCTGTTTTTCTCCCTAATGGGCAGTGTAAGCTTTTGCTATTCAACCCTGAATACACATACAATTTTCTTGTCGTTCTCCATATGGAAACCATAGGGCAGAAATGACTCACAAATGAAACGTAAAAAACAGATTAAGAAACTATACTTACTTAGGAGGAATTCTTAAAACTGTGTTCACATTTGTGGCTGGGACTACTACTTGAAGGATGTGTTCAAGGGCTGTTAATCCACCAGCAGCTTGAAATGCAATCTGATCTGCCACATTCTAGACAGAAATACAAACAGAAGTTAGTCCAATTTCCCAGGCATAAAACTATAACTAAAATGATATCTGTAGTCTGAAACATGCTGATGGTTCAACTATTCTACAAATATTATTTTATAAATATTTGTTGAATGCTACTCACTGCTAATTGTTTCAGTACTAGGAAATATAGGTCAAAAGGAGTGAGCATAAAAGACATAGTTGCTCTCCTTCATGAAGCTTAAAATTTGGTAGATGGCAAGCACCGGCAACCAAAGCAAAAAGGGACAAGTGGGATCACATCAAGTTAAAAAGCTTCTGCACAGCAAAGGAAACAATCAACCAAGCAAAGAGACAACTCACAGAATGGGAAAAATGGGAGAAAATATTTACAAACTATCTATCTGACAAGGGATTAACAACCAGAATATATAAGAGCTCAAACAACTCTAAAGGAAAAAAATCTAATAATCCGATTTTTTAAATGGGCAAAAAATCTGAATAGACATTTCTCAAGAGAAGACAAACAAATGGCAAAGAGGCAAAGGAAAAGGTGCTCAACATAACTGATCATCGTAACAATGCAAATCAAAACTACAAACATACTATATGATCTAATTTATATGAAAATCTATGATAGACAACATAGTTGTCACCCCAGTTAAAATGGCTTTTATCCAAAGACAGGTAATAACAAATGCTGGTGACGATGTGGAGGAAACGGAACTCTCATACACTGTTGGTGGGAATGTAAATTAGTACAACCACTATGGAGAACAGTTTGGAGATTTTTCAAAAAACTAAAAACAGAGCTACCATATGACCCAGCAATTCCACTGGTAGGTATATGCCCAAAAGAAAGGAAATCCATATATCTAAGAGATATCTGCTTTCCCATATTTACTACAGCACCATTCACAATATAGCCAAGAACTGGAAGCAACTCCATCAGGAGATGAGTGGATAAAGAAAATGTAGTACATATACAGAATGGAGTACTATTCAGCCATAAAAGGAATGAGATCCTGTCATTCGCAACAACATAGATGAAAGTGGAGGTCCTTATGTTAAGTGAAATGAACCAGGCGAAGTAAGACTTCACATGTGCTCATTTATTTGTGGGAGCTAAACATTAAAACAACTGAACTCATGGAGATAGAGAATGGAAGGATGGGTACCAGAGGCTGAGAAGGGTAGTGAGGGGACCGGGTAGTGGGGAAGGAAGTGAGGGTAGTTAATGGGTACAAAACAATAGTCAGAAAGAATAAGACCTAGTACTTGATAGCACAACAGGGTGAGTATACTCAATAATAATTTAATTGTTCATTTACAAATAACTAAAAGAATACAGTTGGATTGTTTGTAACACAAAAAAATGAATGCTTTAGGTGATGGATACCCCATTTACTCTGATGTGATTATTAAGCATTGTATGCCTATATCAAAATATCTCATGTAAACCATAAATATATAAACTATGTACCCACAAAAATTAAAAATTAGAGAAAAAATGAGTGCCTAGAAGAACACTAATCAGATAGTTATAAATAAGGTGATTTTAATTATAAGTACCTTGAAAGATAAAAGGTTCTCTATGAGAATAATGGGAGAATCAACTATATAACGGGGAAAGGGTCAGGATAGGCTTCTCTGATAAAATTGAGGTTTTAAGACAAGTAAAAGAAAGGGGGAAGAAAAGAAGCACTCCAGGCAAAGGAAAAAAATTATATATAAATTTTTAGCAATACTTACTTAAAAATCACATCTTTATCACATTGTAATCTTAATTACCACCTAACAATATAGACTTCCACAAAGATTCCCTCTACTAGAATATTTGTCTTCAGCAATAAAAGATAATCTAATATCTAATCATTTTAGCTGTATCCTTTTAAAAAAATACCATTTCAGCTATTTTAGGAGAACATTAAGTAACAATTTTAGAACTAAACCTACGATTATTTCTATGCAATTTACGATCTGTATATAATCCTTGTGGGAAATAACATTTGCAAGTTATTTGCACTTCTTTGGCATGGGAAAGAGAAAAGTAATTCTATGCTACACTGTGTGTTTTTAAGCATAGGCAGAATCAATGCAACATATATGTAAAAAATAAGATAGCAACCTATTGTGCCTTGAATTGTGCCCCCCTCAAAATCCATATGTGCAGGTCCCAACCCCCAGTATTTCAGAATGTAACTGTATTTGAAGAGAAGATCTTTAAAGTGGTAACTAAGTTAAAAGTGAGGCTGTTAGAGTAGGCTCTGGTCCAATGTGACTGATGTTCTTATAAGAGGAGAAAAAGGCACCGGGGTTACACCTGCACAGTCAAGAAGCCACATGAGGACACAGCAAGAGGTGGCCATCCACTAGCCAAGGACAGAGAAGTCCAGGAGAAACCAGACCTGTTGACACCTTGATCTTGGACTTGCAGCATCTACAACTGAGGGAAAATCAATTTCTATTGTTTAACCAACCCAGTCGTTGGCACTTTGTCATGGCAACCCCAAGCAAACTAATACAACCCCTCTATTACATCACTGCCTTACATTTCTTCTAATAGTATTCCACAGCCTTGAAACTTTGAAATACTGAGGTTTTGTTGAAAAGCGAGTGGGGAGGAGATATTAGTATATATAAGCTCTGTCAAACATATTTGCCTGATTCTTCTGGTGTTCTGAGCATTAATGACATACCAATTATTGTCTCCAGTACATGTCTAGAGTTGAGCAGTGTTATCAAATGCTTATCTTAATCATTCAATTGCTCTTTGTGCACAATAAAATACATTTTGTGAATATAAGAAGTTCATTGTGACAGCTAGACAAGACTCATACATGTAAGATTAAAATTAACAATTTTGTTATTAATGGAAAAATATTTCTTTGCAAAGTTAAAACAAACAATCAAAACCTCCAAAATCCAGGTACTTAATAGTTTATTTAATACTGTAATGCTGTCGTTATTCCCTCTTTTTATGCTAGGATGTCAATATACTTAGAATAATAAGCTCTGTGTATTATCATATAATATACATAGAGAAGTGTACTAATCATAATTGTACAGCTCGATGAGTTAAAAAAAAAATTGAACACACTGTGTAACAACTCCAAAATTAAAATACAAAGCTTCATAGCATGCCATAGTATCCCTTGTGCCCATCCTATTCACTATCTCTTCCTTGTGCCAAAATGTAAAGGTTATCCCAACTTTTAAACTCATGAATTCATTTTGCCTTCTTTTCATATCTATATCACACTTTATCCAACTGTGTCTAGCTTTTTTTGGTTGATTGTTTATTTCTAAATTCATCCATGTTGCTGCCTGTAGCAGTATTTCATTCATTTTCTTTGCTGTATATTATTCCTTTGTGACTCTCTATATCCACTTATTTAAATGTTTCACTGCTGATTGACATTTAGCTTGTTTCTACTTTGACACTTTGGACAACGCTCCTTTAAACATTTGTGCCCATGTATTTGGCACATGTGACATTCAGCTATGTTGGGCATATCTAGGAGTAGAACTGCTGGGTCACAGAGTATACATAGGTTCAGTTTTAGTAGCTATGGCCAAACAGCTTTCTAAAATATTTCGAACAATATTGGCGGTATAGTGTTAATTCCCGTTATTCCACATTCTCACTAAAATTGGTTTTACCGGTCTTTTTAACTTTGGTCATTGTAATGGGTGTGTACTGGCATTTTATTGAGGTTTTTATTTCCTGTTTCCTGATGACCAGGGAGATTGAACATCTTGTGTTTACTGGCTGTTCGTGATTTAAAAAATTTAATTCAGGTATATTTTATAATTGGGTGAAAGGCTCAGATCTTAAATATACTGTTCAATCAAACTTGACAAATGCTTATCAAGACACAACCATTTCTATCACCCTAGAAAGTTCCCTCATGCTCCTTCCATGGTCAATCCTTCCTCTCTGAAGCAACCACTGATTTGTTTCATAGTACCATACGTTAGTGTTGTCTATCATAGATTTTCATATAAATTAGATCATATAGTATGTATAAATATTTTCTGGATTTAATTTGGTAGGGACTGGCTATCCCACCAGTAGTTTTATATCAAGCCTAGGGAACTGTGGAAACATCTCAAGTGTAGGGAAAATGGTAGAGGGTCAAGATGGGGATGTAAACACATACATACACCTCCTTTCTTATATGTAAAACAAATAAGGATTCCAGATAAAATATTTTAAAACATTAAAAGTCATAACCATATTAAAAATAAATGAAACATCTCTGTGAAACAGGGATGGAGAAGCTCATAGTAATGCATAGGGCAAGGGTCCAATTTTTAGTAGACTCTCAAAAGAACATTTGCTCCTCTAGATTATCCTTTTTTCTTCAGCTTTCACACTGATCCAGCCTCCAAATTCTGGAAATTCTACTTCTGTTACAGTTCTTGCTTCTTCTATCCATGCCTACTGTTAATAACCATGTCAGAACCATGTCTAGTTAGGCTCTCATGGTATCTTGTTTAAGGTATTATAACAATCTCCTAATTAGTATCTTTGGGTCCAAGTTTACCCTAACCAGCCCATTTTCTAGAGCACTGCTTCCCAAACTCTATAAAAAAAAACCAATTTTTTGTTTTTAACATTTTTACTCCATTATAGACTGACACTTCTGTGAAATACAGATGAAATACTGAACAAATGGGAAAAAATGTACTAAGTAGAAGGCCACATTTTAAAATACTGTGAAAATGACCACACTGCCAAAGGCACTCTAAGAATTCAATGCAATTCCCATCAAAATGCTATCATCATTCTTCACAGAACTAGAAAAAACAATCCTAAAATTCATATGGAACCAAAAAAGAGCCTGCATAGCCCAAGCAAGACTAAGCAAAAAGGACAAATCTGGAGGCATCACATTACCTGATTTCAAACAGGCCACAGTCACTAAAAGCGCAAGGTACTGGTATAAAAATGGGCACATAGACCAATGGAACAGAAGAGAGAACCCGGAAATAAACCCAAATACTTAACAGCCAACTGGTCTTCAACAAAGCAAACAAAAAACATAAAGTGGGGAAAGGACACCATATTCAACAAAAGGTGCTGGGAGAATTGGCTAGCCACATGTAGAAGAATGAAACTGGATCCTCATCTCTCACCTTATACAAAAATCAACTCAAGATGGATCAAGGACTTAAATCTAAGACCTGAAACTATAAAAATTCTAGAAGATAACATCGGAAAAACCCTTCTAGACATTGGTTTAGGCAAGGATTTCATGACCAAGAACCCAAAAGCAAATGCAATAAAAACAAAGATAAATAGCTGGAACTTAGTTAAACTAAAGAGCTTTTGCATGGCAAAAGGAACAGTCAGCAGAATAAACAGACAACTCACAGAGTGGGAGAAAATCTTCACAATCTATACATTCAACAAAGGACTAATACCCAGAAACCACAAGGAACTCAAATTAGCAAGAAAAATTAGCAAACAACAACAACAAACAAACAATCCCATCAAAACACAGGCTGAGGACATGAATAGACAATTCTCAAAAGAACATATACAAATGGCCAACAAACATATGTAAAAATGTTCAACATCACTAATGATCAGGGAAATGCAAATCAAAACCACAATGTGATACCACCTTACTCCAGCAAGAATAGCTATTAAAAAAAAAAAAAAAGATGTTGGTGTGGATGCAGTGAAAAGGGAACACTTCTACATTGCTGGTGGGAATGTAAACTAGGAAAACAGTGTGGAGATTCCTTAAAGAACTAAAAGTAGAAGTACCATTTGATCCAGCAATTCCACTACTGGGCATCTACCCAGAGAAACAGAAGTCATTATAACAAAAAGATACTTGCTCACGCATGTTTATAGCAGCACAATTCGTGATTGCAAAAATGTGGAACCAACCCAAATGCCCATCAATCAACAAGTGGATAAAGAAACTGGTACGTGTGTGCGTGTGTGTGTGTATATATATGTATGTCTGTGTGTGTATATGTATGTGTGTATATATATGTGTGTGTGTATATACATATATATATATATGGAATACTACTCAGCCATTAAAAGGAATGAATTAATGGCATTTGCAGAAACCTGGATGGGATTGGAGACTATTATTTTAAGTGAAGTAACTCAGGAATGAAAAACCAAACATTGTATGTTCTCACCGATAAGTGGGAGCTAAGCTATGAGGATGCAAAGGCATAAGAATGACACGATGAACTCTGAGACTTGGGGGAAAGGGTAGGAAGAGGGTGAGGGATAAAAGACTACAAATTGGGTTCAATGTATACTGCTGGGGAGATGGGTGCACCAAAATCTCACAAATCACCCCTAAAGAACTTACTCATGTAATGAAATACCACCTGTTCCCCAAAAACCTATGGAAATAAAAATAAATAAATAAAATAGTAGATGCAAAAAGACAAAATTACTCTGTCAATTTGCAAAATTTACTCTTGATTTGTGTATATATCTCATTATGTTTCATAACAGTGGCCTGGCACTGGCTTATGGACTCCGTTTGAGTAGTCCTGCCCTGGATACACAATGAAGAAATACCCTAAAGAGTAAATGTCATTACATCACTCTTTGCTTAAAACACTCCAGGGACAACTTCTTCACAGTCTACAGAACAAGATCCATGGACCTTAGAATCATTCTTCAGAATCTGATCCCTCTCCAATAGCCTCCTTCCCTGCCAGGATCCTGCCTCTCTTGTAACTAAATTCCTTATATGACCCCTACTTTTTCATGCCTCTGTGCTTTTGCATAAACTGTTCCTTTTCAGGAAGGATGATCCTCTAGTTTTTCATCTTTGTATCTCCACTAAACTCTGAGCTTCCTGATGTCAGAGACCATGTCTGCTTCATCATCATATCCCAAAGACTTAGCATAGGGGACTGCACTCAGTAATTGCTCAACAATGTTGCTGAATGAGAAGGACGGCTGACAAAGATACTCTTATTTTTTATATATATATATATATATTTCGTCCATTTGTTTTTTGAGATGGAGTCTTGCTCTGTCGCCCAGGCTGGGGTGCAGTGGTGCGATCTTGGCTCATTGCAACCTCAGCCTCCCGGGTAGCTGGGATTACAGGCACCTGACAACATGCCCGGCTAATTTTTGTGTGTTTTTTTTTTAGTAGAGATGGGGATTCACCATGTTGGTCAGGCTGGTCTTGAACTCCTGACTTCAGGTGATCTACCTGCCTTGGCCTCCCAAAGTGCTGGAATTATAGGCGTGAGCCACAACGTCCGGCCCCATTATACATGGTTGTAACTGCGAAAACAGAAACAGTAATTTCTCTAGTATGACTGCAGGATGAAATCCTCCATTCTTGTTATTATGTTTGCCTTACAGAATAGTTTTTCACTGGAAATGAGCTTCATGACCAAAGAATGAGATTCAGTTTTCCAAGACTGGAGGACATGTTCACCCTGAACTTTCTTAACATCCATCAAGAAAGGAACTAAACTTTCCTCTCATATTCCATTTTAGTGTAAAGCCATTATGTACTGACATCTCTCAACTCAAAAACAGGGCATAGAGTATGTTAAGCCAAGCAGAAACACCGGCTGATCAGTGTGTCCACAGGGAAACCAAGCAGCACCACTGCTGTTCCTGCAGACCCCTCCACAATGGGAGGAAACTGGGTCAGCACTGCAGAATTGGAGGGGAAAAGGACTGAGTAAAAGCAGATCATTTTAATGTATACATCTATGCCTTAAAAAAAGCCTCCAAAAAAACCCTCAAAGCCTTTTCTGCAATGCCAACAACATGGATGCGACCTCTTGAAAAACCTGACACAAGCTCTAACAGATATTAAACAGGACCGAATAAGCCAATTTCAGGAAGATAAAGGCCATTCAGAGCCAACTTTTTACTAATGCACTACTGGAAACTGAAGTTTTAGTTTATTATTTGCAGCTTTTCAAAAAAAAAAAAAAAAAAAAAAGCAAAAAGTAAAATCAACTGTGAAATAAAGAAATCTCCCAAATCTCTGCCTGGAGCTAAGGAAGATTCTGGTTATGTTTACTTCTGGATTAGAGATGCAACAAGCCACCTCAGGACTCTCTTTCATGGAGCATGGCCAGATGGAAACACTGCTCAGTATCATCCTAAGTTCTTCATGCCCCACATCAAGCCCTACTCATCCATCACCTCAGCCCTACCTCACGGCCCCATTCTCTCTTATCTGCAAGCTCCTGAAGAGTGGTATCTAACTCATCTTTGCAGCCTCAGTCCTGGCACAGAGCAGGAATGGTAAACACCTGATAGATAAGTGATAGAACAAAAGAATGAACAAATGAAAGGACTTATTTCAGACAGTAAAAATTTATTTCCTGTGAGATATGATAGGTTAACACAATATAGAGGCATGTTAAATATAACAAGGAGAAATACTGCTCACTGGATCCCATTCCCTAACAGTTTATATATAAAGATGGATGAAACAATCCTGTGATATTAGAGTTGACTTCTTCATCTCATGGGGACAGAAAGGGAAAATCAAGCTGTCTCAATGATGAACCAACCAAATATTAAAACTAAGAGAGAAAAAAACCTTCGCAAGCATGTGGCGTTAAAGACCTTATATGCAAATCCAAAAAGAAAATAATCCTCATACAAATCTAGGTGGACTTAAATAACACAGAAAGCTTCCCCATCTCTTGTTCCTCTCTTTTCATACCACACTAACTTCCTGTGCCAATCACTTGGCACTTCTTATACAGTTTTATTACATTTCTGGATGTATTACATTTCTGGATGCCTTAATGCCATAATAAGAAGACTGGATGCTCTTCAGATACACCATTTTATACTTATCCCTATCCCTCTTAGCATCCAGAAAAAGCAAGTACACTAAAAATCCTTAACCATAATTATCTTCTCCATTCAAACTGCCACCTTTCCAACTTGTAGTGTTCAAATGCTCTCCCAATCCCTTAAGACCAAGATCAAATGCTGCTGCTTCTGTTAAGTCACTCAGATCCCCTCAACTAAAGTCAAAGCTCTCTGTATATTTTTTGTGTGTGGCCCTTACCACTTTCTACTTTATGCAAAGTTATTTGTGTCCATGTAGTAGACGGTAAAGCCTAAACTCTCCTGTGTCTGTGTTCCTACCCAGGGCCAAGCACAGGATGCACATACTGAAGGTATCAAGCAAAGTTTTTTTCAGTGACTGAAAATATCTCATTCTAGAAAGGTGAATTCCCTTTTAAACCCTTTTCCAATTCTCTGCATTCAGACATATGAAACTGGAAAAAACTTTCATAAAAAGCTTGGTAATTCTGATCTGATTGAGAAAAACATACCTTTAAAGATAAGACGTGTAGCTTCCCTTACGTACCTGGCATAATACCTTAAAAGCTCTGCCTTCCCCTGCTCTCACCCACTGTGAGACTGACAACTGACTAATAGGATTAGTGGCTCCATTCTAATAACCCCACTTAGCTAAAGGCCAGCAAAAAATGACAGTCTCAATCTGAATTACACAGCCAGGGAATCCATCCAATTATTAACTAGAGTAACTGTTATTACCTCTCCCAATCAAAGAAGAGGCAGCTGTTAATCTTTGGTGGCCTGCAAAGGCTAGTGGCCTTTGTACTTGACTTTTCTGTAGACAATAATTATGTTCTTTGTGATCAGGGAGGAAGGCCTTCAAAGCTTTTTAGACAGAGGTGGCAGATGGGGAAAACTGTTTGCGTGTTCATTAGCAGTATAGGCTAGATTTGTTCTGAGCATCTGTGGCACCTTAAGACCTGTTTAGAGAAAATACAAGTAGGTTTTGGCAAGTCCATAAATTTAGAACTCAGTAGCCTAATTTATAGAGATGAGAAAGTCCTGAAGTGAAAATTTTTATGATCGTTTTTCCCAATATGGAAAACTTTGTTAACATTTAAAAGACATCATTTCCACTTTTCTACTATCCTTGTCTGTTAATGTTAGTTTAAAAGAAGCAAGCACAATGAGATGATGCTCCTTATTCTGTGTTTCTCCCTTACAAGCTTCCTAACTGCTGGCTTCTTTATATTCCCATAATCTACATAAATATCTATGCTCAGCTTTTCAGCTATAGGCACTAACATGATAGCACTAGGTTTTGGGGTCAGGGATGTCACAAGAACAAAAACATATACTGTGGGAAGGTGATACCAAAAAGAGTAAAATTACAAGCTACAATTTGAAGGCTTAGGCAATACAGTAAGTGGGGCTGAGAGGCTAGAAAAGCTTTCTTAGTATCAGATGAACAATTCCTTTGTGATGCTAATTAGAAGTTGGACTCTTTGGAAGGCGCTCCCTGAGGGAGCTGAATTGTGCCATTTCTGACCCATTTGGACTAAGGAAGGAAAGAATAGAGTGAGTGAGAGAGGGTGGGTGCAGGAACTGAAGGACAGAAGCAGACCACAAGACCTGAGTGCTCCTTCTCTCTCTCTCTCTCTCTCTCTCTCTCTCTCTCTCTCTCTTTCTTATTATACTTTAAGTTCAGGGTACATGTGCACAACGTGCAGGTTTGCCATATATGTATACATGTGCCATGTTGGTGTGCTGCACCCATTAATTCGTCATTTAAATTAGGTAAATCTCCTAATGCTATCCCTCCCCACTCCCTCAACCCCACAACCAGCCCCGGTGTGTGATGTTCCCCTTCCTGTGTCCAAGTGTTCTCAGTGTTCAATTCCCACCTATGAGTGAGAACATGCAGTATTTGGTTTTCTGTTCTTGCAATAGTTTGCTGAGAATGATGGTTTACAGCTGAATCCATGTCTCTACAAAGGACAAGTTTTTTTATGGCTGCATAGTATTCCATGGTGTATATGTGCCACATTTTCTTAATCTAGTCTGTCACTGATGGACATTTGGGTTGGTTCCAAGTCTTTGCTATTGTGAATAGTACCTCAATAAACATACGTGTGTGTATGTCTTTATAGTAGCATGATTTATAATCCTTTGGGTATGTACCGAATAATGGGATGACTGGGTCAAATGGTATTTCTAGTTCTAGATCCTTGAGGAATCACCACACTGTCTTCCACAATGGTTGAACTAGTTTACAGTCCCACCAACAGTGTAAAAGCGTTCCAATTTCTCCACATCCTTTCCAGCACCGGTTGTTTCGTGACTTTTTAATGATCGCCATTCTAACTGATGTGAGATGGTATCTCATTGTGGTTTTGATTTGCATTTCTCTGATGGCCAGTTTATGATGAGCAAAAATCCTCAATAAAATACTGGCAAACCGAATCCAACAGCACATCAAAAAGCTTATCCACCATGATCAAGTGGGCTTCATCCCTGGATGCAAGGCTGGTTTGACATACACAAATCAATAAACGTAATCCAGCATATAAACAGAACCAAAGACAAAAACCACATGATTATCTCAATAGATGCAGAAAAGGCCTTTGACAAAATTCAACAGCCCTTCAAGCTAAAAACTCTCAATAAATTCGGTGTTGATGGAACGTGTCTCAAAATAATAGGAGCTATTTATGACAAACCCACAGCCAATATCATACTGAATGGGCAAAAACTGGAAGCATTCCCTTTGAAAACTGGCACACGACAGAGATGCCCTCTCTTACCACTTCTATTCAACATAGTGTTGGAAGTTCTGGTCAGGGCAATCAGGCAGGAGAAAGAAATAAAGGGCATTCAATTAGGAAAAGACGAAGTCAAATTGTCCCTGTTTGCAGATGACATGATTGTATACTTAGAAAACCCCATTGTCTGAGCCCAAAATCTCCTTAAGCTGATAAGCAACTTCAGCAAAGTCTCAGGATACAAAATCAATGTGTGAAAATCACAACTGTTCCTATACTCCAATAACAGACAAACAGAGAGCCAAATCATGAGTGAACTCCCATTCACAATAGCTTCAAAGAGAATAAAATACCTAGGAGTCCAACTTACAAGGGATGTGAAGGACCTCTCCAAGGAGAATTACAAACTACTGCTCAATGAAATAAAAGAGGACACAAAAAAATGGAAGAATATTCCATGCTCATGGATAGGAAGAATCAATATCGTGAAAATGGCCACACTGTCCAAGGTAATTTATAGATTCAATGCCATCCCCATTAAGCTACCAATGACTTTCTTCACAGAATTGGACAAAATTACTTTAAAGTTCATATGGAACGAAAAAAGACCCTGCATTGCCAAGACAATCCTAAGCCAAAAGAACAAAGCTGGAAGCATCACGCTACCTGACTTCAAACTATACTACAAGGTTACAGTAACCAAAACAGCATGGTACTGGTACCAAAACAGAGATATAGACCAATGGAACAGAACAGAGCACTCAGAAATAATACCACACATCTACAGCCATCTGATCTTTGACAAACCTGACAAAAACAAGAAATGGGGAAAGGATTCCCTATTTAATAAATGGTGCTGGGAAAACTGGCTAGTCATATGTAGAAAGCTGAAACTGGATCCCTTCCTTACACCTTATACGAAAATTAATTCAAGATGGATTAGAGACTTAAATGTTAGACCTAAAACCATAAAACGCCTAGAAGAAAACCTAGCCAATACCATTCAGGACATAGGCATGGGCAAGGACTTCATGTGTAAAACACCAAAAGCAATGGCAACAAAAGCCAAAATTGACAAATGGGATCTAAAATTAAAGAGCTTCTGCAGAGCAAAAGAAACTGCCATCAGAGTGAACAGGCAACCTACAGAATGGGAGAAAATTTTTGCAATCTACTCGTCTGATAAAGGGCTAATATCCAGAAATCCAGAACCTGCAAAGAACTCAAACAAATTTACAAGAAAAAAACAAACAACCCCATCAAAAAGTGGGTGAAGGATATGAACAGACTCTTCTCAAAATAAGACATTTATGCAGTCAACAGATATGAAAAAGTGCTCTTTCTTTTTCTTTTTAAACGGTACTGAGATAGATGACCAAAGATTAGTATGAAGAGTTCATTACTGCAATCCAACAAAGCTCATGATAGTTACTTTGATCTTCCTTACCCTCAAGTTCTCCAAAGCTGCCAAGTGGGAGGCACTGGGCCAGGACCAGCACTCATAGTCTAGTAAGCAGTAGACTTACAAATAGATAAATGCCATACAGTGAGATAAATGTTATAATGAGTGGATATAAAAAGATGATCATAGAAGAAATGATTCCTTTGAATAATTCTTTAGAACACAACTGGTGTCAATGTGGACAGTTTTCTAAGCTACTACGCTCTCACATTAAAAGACAAAGGACCTAAGTCAGGAATGTATATATGATGTTCCCTGTACAACTTCTTTATACGCCAACCATTTCCAACTTCCAGGTCTACCCACTAGTTTACAGCAGAACCTCATGAGTCTTAACACAGCAGTTCCTTTTTTCCTTGCCCCTGTATCTCAAGTATCCTGAATGTTTTAAAGTTTAAAGGTAAAAGAAATTTGGGACTATGAGAGTAAAGAAAATTTGCTTTGGGCAAATGGGTTATATGGACAAGAGCCAGTAACATGGACTACCTCTAATGGGTCCAGCAGCTCCTAGGAGGCAGGACCTTAGAGCTCAGACCCTTTTCTCAGAGGTGGCAATTTCTATTTTCTCCCCATCATAACACTTTTGCTTCTTTACTGATTTTTATATTTATTTGGTTGTAAACTAAATCATAATGATTACCGTATCTGTTTACTTCATTACAAACTAGATTGTGAGGTCTCTAACAGCTGGAATTATGTTTATATTGGGTCTAGCAAAAAGTAGGTATTCAATAAATATTTGCATCAAAGAATAAAGTTACAATTAATTTAATTTCTGGGGCTCTGACATCAGAAATTCCCTTAAGAGGAGAGACAGCCCATCAATAAGAAAGAAAAGTCTCAGAAACCCACAGTCTTGGAAAAGTCAAGGTAAGGGTACAAGTAAGCTAGAACTTTTGGAAAACGTTACTGGTCCTTGTGTGTGCTGATAGAGAAGGCAGGCCCTTCTGTTAGGCCTGCCTGAAGGGAAAGAGGGAAAGGAGAGACCAGAGATGCGGAGGCCAACCACTGTGCCTTTGTCAATCATCCTGCCTTACTCATCTTGGCATCAGTTTTTTTGCGATATTCTTAGGGAAAGTAGTGACCCAGAACTCAGAACTTTCTTTAAAATATGTATTCTTTAAACACTTTTTTTTTTTTTTTTTTTTTTTAAAGATGGAGTCTTCTCTGTCCCCCAGGCTGGAGTGCAGTGGCGCGATCTCGGCTCACTGCAAGCTCCACCTCCTGGGTTCATGCCATTCCTCAGCCTCCCGAGTAGCTGAGACTACAGGGGCCCACCACCACACCTGGCTAATTTTTTTGTATTTTTAGTAGAGACGGGGTTTCACCGTGTTAGCCAGGATGGTCTCGATCTCCTGACCTCATGATCCGCCCGCCTCTGCCTCCCAAAGTGCTGGGATTACAGGCTTGAGCCACTGCGCTCGGCCTAAAAATTTTTTAAAATTATACTTTAAGTTCTGGGATACATGTGCAGAATGTGCAGGTTTGTTACACAGGTATACATGTGCCATGGTAGTTTGTTGCACCCATCAACTGGTCATCTACATTAGGTATTTCTCCTAATGCTATCCCTCCCCTAGCACCCCATCCCCTGACTGGCCCCAATGTGTGATGCTTCCCTCCCTGTGTCGATGTGTCTCATTGTTTAACTCCCACTTATGAGTGAAAACATGCAGTGTTTGGTTTTCTGTTCCTGTGTTACTTTACTGAGAATGATGGTTTCCAGTTTCATCCATGTCCCTGTAAAGGACATGAACTCATCCTTTTTTATGGCTGCATAGTATTCCACGGTATATATGTGGCACATTTTCTTGATCCAGTCATTCATTGATAGACATTTGGATTGGTTCCAAGTCTTTGGTATTGTGAATAGTGCTGCAATAAACATACGTGTGCATGTGTCTTTAGAGTAGACTGATTTATAATCCTTTGGGTATATACCCAGTAATGGGATTGCTGGTGACCCAGAACTTTCTATATCCTGAGGGACAGAGGGGGAAAGCAATTCTTGAGAGTCAAAACAAATTTAAGGAGGAAACAGGAACCCAAATTTTACTTTTATCAAATTACCATCTTGGAGGGCTATTGAGAGCAACATTTCAAGGGCTTACCATGTAGCAGGCCATGGGCTATCTTCACATATAAGTCCTTACAACAATCCTGTGAGGTAGCACTCATCAGCCCCATTATACAGATATGAAAATCAGTCTTAGAACAATCAGTTACTTGCTCAAACGTACAAAGCTAGAGGTAGCAGAGCTGGGGACTGAGTCTAGGTTTATCTGATTTCTGAGTGTGTAATGGGTTTACACCAAGAATGTTGTGGGAAAATCTTGCATGTAACTGCAAGTATGTTTGACTTTTGGCACCCTTATCTCTAAATAGCCCAAATTTGTAAAATCTTGATTTACAAAGCCCAAGATTTTACTCTCTCTCTCTCTATATATATATACTTTTAAAATACATTTTTAAAACTTTTTATTTTCAAGTAATTTTAGATTTACAGAAGGGTTTCAAGGATAGTAGAGATTTCCTATATGCCTTAGTCGAGCTTTCCTTTGTATTAACATCTTTTTTTTTCTTTTTTTTAATATGGAGTCTTGCTGTGTCGCCCAGGCTGGAGTACAGTGGCGCAATCTTGGCTCACTGCAACCTCCGCCTCCTGGGTTCACACCATTCTCCTGCCTCAGTCTCCCAGGCAGCTGGGACTACAGGTATATGCCACTAAGCCCAGCTAATTTTTTTGTATTTTTAGTAGATACGGGGTTTCACCATATTGGCCAGACCGGTCTCGAACTCCTGACCTCAAGTGATCCACCCGCCTCGACCTCCCAAAGTGCTGGAATTACAGTGTGAGCCACCATGCCTGGCACATATTAACATCTTATATAACCATGGTATGTTTATCAAAACTAAGAAATTATATTGGTACTATTAACTAACCTACAGCCTTTATTTTGACTTTCTCAGTTTTTCTACTGATGTCCTCCTTTTTCTGTTCCAGGATTGAATCTAGCATACCACATTGCATTTAGCTTAATAGTATTTTAAAGATAAGTAAAGTCACTTTTAGGATTAGAGGAGGGATCCTGAGCTTTCTTATATTAGCTTTCACTAGCAGCCTAAAAAAAAATCTTGAAGTAATCCAGACTCAAAGAATGTAAAGGAATGTTAAGTTTGACTATCACAAGTAAATAAAAAAGGAAATGAAAGAGCTAACTAGATTCTAAGGGACTGAAATATGAGTAGTTCTTTTAACCAGCGGTGCAGTTCTTGAGATTGGCAGGAAATGGGAAGAAATGTGCACACAGCAGGAGGGAAGCAGGCCTTGGGTAAGGCGGGAAGAAATGTGGGAAAATGTGGGACAAGGGTTAGAAGAGACTCCAGGTGGCCCAAGATGGGCTCCCTGCAGCTCAAGCTCCAACTGGCCTTCAATAGTTCCTCAGCCAGGGCATCTTTCAAAACACCTTCCTTCCTGGATATCAGAACTGGAGCTCATCTCTGCAGGCTCTGCTTCCAACTTCAGCACAGATACTGCTTCACAGTCTTTACAGTAAGCCTTTTCCACTTGTGCTATGATAAGATATTCATTGCAATATATATTTTTTTCTTTCCAAGAAGCAGCTGGGGTAAAAGTCTTTAGATGAGGCACAAGGAAAGTCAAGCACAGCTAATTTTAGAGATGATCCTATTAGAAGCACTGGGTCTGCTTAATTTAGTCTAAAGGAAACGAAGGGAAGGAAACAGCTAGTGATAGGCACGGTCAGGGTTTTCTCAGATGGGTTATCTGGAGCCTGCTCTCTGGTTTAGACCCTCCTGTTCTCTAGCACCTAAAAGGTTTATGGGAGAAATATAGGAGGCAAAAACATTGCAAAATGTGTTCCTATCAGACTATCTGACACAAAATGTAGTGCAGCAAGGAAGAAGGTAAAGATGAACAGCCCTTCAGCATGGGGACTTCAAGGTACCCACGTTAATCTATACTTTGGTCATGGATGAACACTGTTTAACATTGTTGAGCTTCTGTTCTCCATCATAATGTCACAAATAATACCTTCTTATGTGGAGAACAGTGTGAAAACTTTTTTCAGAATATCTGCTAGTGAGAATAAGACCTTTACTAAAGGCGAACTGAAACATTTAAAAGGCTGCTCATTTAAGGCAAACAAAACTCACAGGAGTTGTTAAGCCTGGAGGACACCCGACCATTAAATAATTTTATGAAAAGGCAAACATAAAATCCCTTCCTATTCACAAGGAGCACTTTTAAGTTCATTTGAAGAGAAATGTGATGATCAATTTATATTTACACAATGCTTTTAATCTGAAATCTAAAATACACTTAGCTTTAAGTCAGCAGGCAACTTTATATCCTCACTACATGGGCAAGTGATCATATAGAAAATAAATGTAAAGATCCTTAAAAAACTATACCTTTGAAAATATTATTTGTAAATATTAAATGGCATACAACATCAGGAGGCCTTTTTAGCAGGGAAAGGGGGAAGTAGGGATCTGAGAAAGATAGGCAGAAATGATATATTTTATCAGGGGAATCAGGTAGAAAGACCATTTAGGGTTGTTAACTTTGTGATATAAGTGATTTCAAAATAAGTCTTGTCCTAGCAGCTACAGTCCAGAACAATACTGTCCTCTAGACTATGAGCTCCTTATGGGCATGGACTGTGTATCCACTGTTCAGAGGCTACAACAACAGTGGCTAAGAGCATGGCCTATGAAATAATTCTGCCAGAGTTTGGATGTTAACTCCTTCTCTTACTAGCCACATAACATCAGGCAAACTGCTTATCCTCTTGATGCCTCGGTGTTCTTATTCATATAACAGGGCTAATACTTCCTATCTCAAGTGCTTGTTTAGATGACTGAATAATCTGCATAAATGTTAGTGATGATCATATTTAAATTCTGCCCCCTAAACTCCTCTTCTCTAGCTAAATATGTGTCTAATAAATTTTTATGAAACAAATGTTAGTTCCTATTCTAGAGAGATCTTGCTTTTTCTAAGGCTTCACATTTCATTTCTGTTTCATTCAATGCTAAGTGATGCTCATAATAGTAGACCCTTAATGTTCTTGATGGACATATCCAGGGATCTTTGTAATATCTTAAAATTGTACTATAGTTTCTCTCATAAAACCTATATTTTGGCTAAGAGTCTAACTACTCACTCATGTTACTTCCTCAAAGGGGCCTTCCGTAACCTCTAGATTGTGTTTAGTCTTCCTACTATATCCATGAACAACTGTGTATTTCCTCAGTTATAATAGTCATCACTCTTTAATGTAATTATTTGTTTGTCTAGAAGGACAGAGCCTGTAACTATCTTTTTTTTTTTTTTTTTTTTGAGACAAAGTCTCACTCTGTCACCCAGGCTGGAGTGCAGTGGTGTGATCGATCATAGATCACTGCAGCCTCCACCTCCTGGGCTTAAGAGACCCTCCCACTTCAGCCTCTTGAGTAGCTGGGACTACAGGCATGCACCACCACACTTGGCTAGTTTTTGTATTTTTAGTAGAGACGGGGTTTTGCCATATTGCTCAGGCTGGGCTCGAACTCCTGGGCTTAAGTGACCCAACCACCTTGACCTCCCAAAGTCCTGGGATGACAGGCAGGAGCCACTGTAGCCAGCCTATAGCTGTCTTATCACTGGTGTTTCCCATGTGCTTGGTACATTTTAAAAAAATCACTAACATTTGTTGAACTCATACACCCAATCCCCCCCACACACAAACACACACACGCCCACCAAGTACTCTCCTAAGTGCTGCCTTGCAAGAACTGTCTCATATCACAACAGCATGAGGTTCATACAATTACTATTCCCATTTACATGGGGAAACTAAAGCTCAGAGAAAATAAGTAGTTGGCTTATGATTATATAAATAGTAAGTGCTGATCAGGAAGTCAACCCCAGATATGTCTGACTCTAGAATCTGAGCTTTCAAACACCATAGTATATTGCCTACCTGCATGGTATACACTGAAAAACAAAATTGTTTAATTGAACTAAAATGTCTATAAAGTGAATGCAATTACATAAAGGGTCAGTGTTGGGAAGTTTTCCTAGACAGATTATAGCACTATAGACATGATGAACTAGAAACTTTTAGATTAGAGATGACTCTATGCTACTCCTGAGAGAAAGGTTACTGAAGCTTTGAAAAGGGTCATTATTCAAGTAGCTAAGAATAAATGGTAAAAGACAGAAAATAAGTTCAGAATTCAGGAATTTTAGATTAGGAAGGAACGTGAAAATTATCTCATTTCTTTACGAAAATTAAATCCTATTAGATGAGACAAAGATATGCCTTGGAATATATTAGGATGGTCATTCTGGTTATCTGTATACTTACTAGCTTTTTATGGTACATTTAATAACTCACTGTCTTGGATTCATATATAAACAGGTTTTGTTAATATATCAATTCAGCAAACTAGTATCTAGCATATATAAGGAATGTGTAGTTGGTGCTTTAGAAGACCAAATCTAAGGTCAGGAAAACAAACAAACAAACAAACAAATAATTAGGCTCATGACTGTAATCCCAGCACTTTGTGAGGCTGGGGAGAGAGGATCTCTTGAGGCCAGGAGTTCGAGACCAATTTTCATTAGTTAATAAACTGAAGTGATAAGAACAGTTAGCCCTTCATAGCTGTACTTAGGTTATCCATTTGTGTCCCTGATGTTACCATTAGGTATCACAATAATACATAAATGATATACCTTATATAAAGTGTATACAAAGCTGTTAAAAATATTAACAAAATGTCTAATTAAAAAACACAACTTGTTGAAATACTGGCTTCTATATATTCCTCCCATAATTCCAAAATAGGGTAACTTAACTCTCATGAAGTATTAATGTCTCTAATAAAAGTGGCACACTGCTTTAAATAAATCTATTAAATTTGTTTTAAAAATCTATTAGATTTGTTTCTATGGCAATAGATGCAAAGATAGTAGACGAGTCTCTAAAAGCTTCCATCAGATGAACTCAGCAGTCCTATAGCACTGTGTCCCCACATACTAGGGTACCAGTTTGTTTATCACTGATCTTGAATATAAGGATGTTAATGCATTATTCAGAAATGCATTATACATTTTACTGCTTTTGTACAGAGAATTTAATTCAGAGAATGCTTTGTGCCAGCAAGAATTTAGTGTAAATTACACATAAAAAAGCATGTAATGTTTCTGACAAGTGATTTATACATTCCCATTCATCAAAATAGACTTAGTGTATAATGTTATTTCTCATTTACGTGGGGAATTCTATTCTGAAAAATCCAAAATGCATTGTTACTAACTTTAGTTTTCCAAAAATTGTAAAAACCTATGAATAATAATTTAGGTCAAATTATGAGACAGAGACAGAGAGAGAGCAAGTATCCCAGTATAATTTATTCCAATTTGAATTTGGTGCAGAGATACTTCTTCAATCACTATACAATGACTAATTCACCAGTAGGAAGTCAGTTACAAGATTGCTGATTTCAATTCTATCAATAAAGCAATGGTTCATCTTCAAATAATAAACTAATTTTAAAGTTTTATATTTTGAGGAAAAAGTAAAACTATGATACTCAAATTCTAATTCCGAAACTCATTTGCACATATAGCTGGTAGCAAGATGTGAAAAATATGGACTGTACAGAGATTGCTGAAATACATACATGCATGTGCAAAAGGCAAACTTAAGATTTTTACACTAAGACAGGGTAGGAAATAAGTATTTCAACCATAAAGTGTAAATTTTAACAAAACGTTGCAGGATGGGGACAATAGAGGAGTGACGACTAAGAGGTGTAGAATTTCTTTTTAGGGTAATTAAATGTTCTAAAATTGATTGTGGTCATGGTTGCACAGCTGTGACTATACTAAACGTCACTGAATTGAACAGTTTAAATGGGTGAATTGTATGGCATAAAATTATATCTAAATAAGAGCTGTTAAAAATATTAACAAAATGGTCTAAATTAAAAATGTAACTTGTTGAAATACTGGTTTCCTACATATTCCTCCCATAATTCCAAAATAGATTAGCTTAATTCTCATGAAGTATTCATGTCTTTAATAAAAGTGGCATATTGCTTTAACCAATCATGATTCATAAAATTCAAATTAGAAGACAATTTTATAAAAATATTTTTACCTCATAAAGGGGTTCATACTCATTTAAACTAATTGGAGTTATAAAGTTTTAAATAATAGATGAGAAATATATATTTGCATAAAATGAGGAAGACTTGAAATCAGACAAAACTCCATGATTCTAAGTTTGGATATAAACTGCCACATTTTTCTTTCTCAAAGCAGCTCAAAACACATTTCCAATATTGTGGCCACAGAAGTACTGAGCTACTGGTTCCCAGGTCAATCACTGATTGTCCTTTATGTAAATCTGACAGAACCGACTAATAATCAACAAAGAGATTCGAATCTATTTGCTTTAGAAAAATAAGTAATAATATAAATAAACTTGAGAATCCAAATTCCAAAGGCAATTAAATTACATCTAGGGAATCATTTATTCATTCAATAAACATTTTTGGGCATCTACCCAATGCCAAACACTGAGGTGGGTCTGCTTTAGGAAGACAGTTAAACAATTAACCATAATTGCATAGTACATGTTGTAACAGGAGTACAACCAGAGGGCTCAGAGAGCACAGAAGAGTAATAACAGTTTACTTTTTTTGAAGAAAATACATACTTTATATATGAAAAATAACTACTGCAGCATGTTTCCATGTATGCTTGGAGAGGATGATATGCTTTCCACTTCAGCGTCCCAGTCAGTAAAAAAATGTGCATAAATCAACAACCACAAATCCCAATTGTTGTGTGTAACTTTGGTGACTTCACTTAACCTTTCCTACCTTAGTTTTTTCCTGCACACCATGAATTCCTGACTTTCCTAAGACTGAAATAACAGTCAGTACTGAAATAAGACTCTTATGTTAAACTATGATTTAAAGTTCCTTCAAAACACCAACACAATCAGCTTTACACAAATCTTCATTACCTTGATGGTCCAATTACTCAAATACTTTACTTACTTTACCAGCAAATTTGTAAAAATTCCATAGTTTTGCAAGACAACATGCAGCAGTAACATACTATAAAATGCTTTACTCTTACAGTGAAAACAAAACAAAAACAAAAATTCAGATATATGAATCAGCCATGCATGCAACATTTTAATGCTCTGTATAGATGGCACTAGTCTACCTGTGGAGAATGGGGAGCCATGGTAGAAGGCCTTGAGAAGACTAGTGTCTACATAATGAGACAAAAGTGATAAGTAGCTACAAGAAAAGGCAAAATTTGGTAGGTGTCTGAAGAAAAGTGCAGACAAAGTGCTTCAGAGTTCAAAGAGAAGATCATCACTTCTTGGAAAATATTTTCATTTAAATTACTAGACATTTATGGATGATTCCATTGGAAACAAGATCAATATATATCTAAGTGAATATTTTTAAATATATTCACTTAATATTTACATCTTACTGCATATTTTTGTCTCTATATTTTTATGACACTCAGAAACAGAAAACAAGAACAGTCCCAAATTCTGCTCAGAAAAGTTCATTCTGTGCTTTAAGATGTTTAAGATAGCCATTACAGCTTCTGGAGCTGTGTTTGTTCTGTTTTTTTTTGTTGTTGTTGTTGTTTTGTTTTTTACCATTCATGTAAAGACTTACCAATACATCAGAGTGTATGCATGAAATGAAACAAGAGTTGAAACCTAATTTTGAAAGATCTAGGGAATAAATATGAATGGTAGGTTTACATACAGAAGATCTAAGTGACCTAACCATTCAAATAATCCATCATATGCCCCTTAAAATGTGAAAAATTAAACATAATTACTGACCATATTAAAACAGACTAAACTGATAATACATGATTGTTAGGCATAATTTATTTTTTGGTAAAGCTGGATTTTCTGTATGTATACTTAAAAAATATATAGGCATTCCTTTGTCTGGGTGCCTATTTTAATTAGCCACTGTTAGAATTTTATCCTGTTAAAGATTTTCACGGGTAGATCAAGTACTTTTATCTTTGCCTTTATGACATCATTAGCCTCATCTTATTATTTAACTGATTTTGAATTCTTGGTCTAGAACACAAACTTTTAATTATGATGTTTTTACTGCATAGTAATTTTGATTCATAGGATTAGTAACCTATTGAAAATCTTCACTCTCCTAAACTCGTATCTGTCATAAGGCCCTTAGCATACTTTAACTCCCAATTATATGCCATCCTACTACATTATTGTTGTGGACTACAGTGTAAATTTTTTTTCTTTTTAAAATACAAATAAAAAGGTAATTTTATTTTAAAAATTTCAAATTTTATTTTAGATACAGGGGGAACATGTGTGGGTTATATGGGAACACTGCATGATGCTGAGGTTGAGCCCATCACCCAGCTAGTGAGCTCACTACCCAATAGGTAGTTTTTCAACTTTCTCCCCCTCCCTCACCTTCTAGTAGTTCCCATTGTCCACTGCTTCCATCATTATGTCCATGCGTGCTCAATGCTTAGCTTTCACTTATCAGTGAGAACATGTGGTATTTGGTTTTCTGTTCCTGCATTAGTTTGCTCAGGATTATGGCCTTCATGTTGTTGCAAAGGACATGATTTCATTCTTTTTTATGACTGTGCAGTATTCAATGGTGTATATTGTATACCACATTTTCTTTATTCAGTCTACCATGCGTAGGCACCTGGGTTGATTCCATGTCTTCACTATTGTGAATAGCACAGTGATGAATATAAGAGTGCATGTGTCTTTTTGGTATAATGATTTATTTTATTTTGGATATACACCCAAGTAATGGGATTGTTGGGTCAAATGGTAGATCTGTTTTAAGTTCTTCAAGAAATCTCCAGACTGCTTTCCACAGTGGCTGGACGAATTTACATTTCCACCAACAGAGTAGACCCTAGCATTCCCTTTTCTCTCAGCCTTGCCAGCATCTGTGGTTTTTTGACTTAAAAAAGTAGTTGAACATTGTCAATAATTAATAAAATACACTCATGTATTTTTACAATTTCTAGGCTCATCATTTTTATATATCCCATTCCTTCCCTCTGAGCTCATTTTCTTCTTTTTGAAGTATACCTTTTAATTACTTTCAGTGATGACCTGTGGTACTTAGATTTCCTTATCTTTGAATATCTGAAAATAGCTTCATTTTGCCTTCACTCTTGAGTGTTTTACTGTGCATAAAATTCTACACTATAGTTATGCATTTTGAACCTATTGCTGTACTGGTTTTTGGCAGCTCTTAATGCTAAGATGAAGTTTGTTACCAGTCTAACTGTACTTTTTACATAATCTGTCTCTACTCTTGTAGTTTGAAGTATTTTGTCTTCTCTTTGATCTTTTGCAGTTTAACTGTGATGTAAATTCATGCCTTTATTCAATTCTTGAAAATTATCAGGCGTTTCATGTCAAATAGTGCTAATTCTTTTCTTTCCATTCCCTTCATCCAGAACTCCAAATAAACATCAGTGGAGCCCCACAGTTTATACTCTATCATTCTGAACCATTCTTTCACACATTTTATCGGTTCTTCTGCTATTTTTAAGATATATTCCTTAATATTAATACTATGACCCAAGCTATTAATTCTACTTCCAGTCTAGATTTTTTTCCCTGTCGTTTATTTTTAATTTCAAAGCTATATTTTTACTTCCTAGATTTCAGTTTTTAAATCACCTATGATTTCATTTTTGCCTCTTTTTTCATATTGACCTGTTGTTTTCATTTATCTCTTTGAGAATACTAAATATATTTCCTGGAAAATCTTTTTCAAATAGCTTTTTTTTTTTTTGAGATGGAGTTTTCTGCTCTTGTCACCCAGGCTGGAGTGCAGTCACGCGATCTCGACTCACTGCAACCTCTACCTCCCATGTTCAAGTGATTCTCCTGCCTCAGCCTCCCAAGTAGCTGGGATTACAGGTGCCCACCACCATGCCCAGTTAAATTTTTTTGTATTTTTAGTAGAGACGGGGTTTCATCATGTTGGCCAGGCCAGACTCAAACTCCTGACCTCAGATGATCCACCTGCGTCAACCTCCCAAACTGGTGGGATTACAGGCACAAGTCACCATGCCCAGCCCAGATAGTTTTATAAAATTAATTTCACTTGTAATTTTATCTGTTATAAATTCTTGTTCCATTTTTGAAAGTTATGTCATGGCTTTCTTAATATTTGACTTATACATGTTTGTAGTTTTGGTTTGCAGATGCATTTTGGGTGAGAGGCTTTTCGTTTCATTCTGTCTTTTCCTTCCTCTATTATTTAGCAGCTTCACAGTTGCTTTCCCTGGGCATCTAGGGCTCCAGGTCATATAAACGGCAATTCAGTTGTTGGAGTTCCAGCACTGACAATGAAGATATTGCAGAGGTAGTTACTGAGCTGGCAGGTGGCTTGGTTCAATTCTTGGTTGTGAAACTGGGTGCTCGCTCTTCTTCCCTAGGCTTAAAGCTTCCTACTAAGCTGCTGTAATCAGCAGCAGTTTTTATTCCACCTCCTTTTAGGAGAAGAAAAGACCTAAGCTCTGACTGTAGGTTGTGAATATAGCTGCTGTATGTGGCATTTAGCCCCCATTTAGTCCAATCCTAGTCACAACAGTCTGCCTCTGGACCAGGAGCACAACAGAATTATGAATGGCTTCTGCTAATTTTACTATTTTGTGTTTATATTCACTCTATTTCTAGTCCATAGAAATCCCAGTTTTGTTTTTGACAGCCTATGTCCTCTTAGTTCTGTTTACAATTTTTTTTTTTAATGTATTTGGAGCAGAAGGATGTGTCAAATGTATAAACTTACTGTGTCAAGACAACCCAAAACTTTCCCCAACTATCTGGAAACCTCGTCTTTCCCATTGGCTTACACAACACTTCACTCTGATTTTCCCCACCACTCTAACATTTATGTTTGTCTTTGGAGGCTCTTCTCTTTTTGCCTTTAAATCAGGGGTCAACAAACTTTTTCTTAAAGAACTGGATAGTTAATAGTACAAGTTTTGCAGGCCAAGAAACAAAATCAAGGACTTTAGATAAAATGTAATCATTAATAAATGTAAAAGCCATTCTTAGTTGGTGGGCAACTGAAAACAGGCAGTAGGCCAGATTTGGTCCATGGGCTACAGTTTGCCAATCTCCACCTTAAATAGTAATATTCCTTATGTTTTTCTTTTTTGTCCTATCTTCTTCATTCTACAGATTATCATCTATTTCTACTGTTTCCTTTACTGTATCTAAGCTGATGACCCCCAAGCCTGTATCTCGAGTCTAGATCCCTCTTCTCAACCCCATACTTTTACAGATAACTTTCTACTAGGTATTTGGATGTCCCATAAGCACATCAACGTGTCCAGAGAGAAATTTGTTATTTTTCTTATAAGAAATTAAACTTGATCCTGAATGGCACCACCATCCATAGTCCATTTTTAGCTTCTTCCTTTTCCTTACTCTTCACAGCCAGTATTGATTTAGTCTCTTAAACACTTTTCAAATGCGTTTCTCCAGGTTCAAACAATCCCTATCATTGTCAGCTTACTTCGGGCTGCCACCATTTCACTAGAATATCCAAAATAGCTCCTTAGAGGCTTTTCTGCTATAGGTTTGCCTTCCTCCAATCTACTCACCACATTGCAGCCTGAAAGATCTTTCCAAAATGCAAATTTAATCACTTAATTCTTCCTTCAGTGGCTCCCACTGTCTTTATCTGACTCATCACTAACCAGTCCCTGATTATCTCTCTAGTCTCATCATTTACCATTCCCAACCTGGCTATGCTCTAGCCATTATGAATGACTGAAGTACCACACTTTCTTCTGTGCTTCTCTGGGTCTTAGCAAGTGCCATTCTCTGATTGAAACACTGTTAAAAACGTCCTACTCGTATCTGCCAAATCTTACCTTCATTGTAACTTAAAAGTCATCTTTGATATTCGTTACTGGATTTATGTGCCCTTATAGAACTTTGTTGTTGTTTGAGACAGGGTCTTGCTCTGCTGCCCACACGGGAGTGCAGTGGCACTATCTGAGCTCACTGCAACCTCTGCCTCTCAGGTTCAAACAATACTTGTGCCTCAGCCTCCCAAGTAGGATTACAAGCCTGTACCCTCACACCTGGCTAATTTTTTGATATGTTTAGGAGACACAGGGTTTTGCCCAGGCTGATCTCCAACTTCTGGCCTCAAGTGATCCGCCCGCCTTAGCCTCCCAAAGTGATGGAAGCATAGGTGTGAGCCACCATTCCCTGCCAGAACTTTGCATTTAACTTTTATTCACTGATTGATTCAACAAATGTTTAAGAACAGACAAAAATCTCTACTTTTACTTCTAGGAATATTCTAGTTGGGGGAGAAAGTCATTAGCAATATGGTAGTATGTTAGATAGTCAGATGTAGTCCTTATCACCCATTAGGACGACAAAGAAAAACAAGAGAAGGGGGCCTCTGGGCTGTGGAGGTAGAGGGAGATACAATTTTAAATAGCATGGTAAGAGAAGGCCTTCTGAGAAGTTGACATTTGAGTAAAGACCTGAAGGAAGTTAGGAAAAAGCCATGCAACTATCTTGAGAAAGAACTTTCAGGCAGAGAGAAGAGTAAGTGACAAGAGCCTAAGGCAGAAGAAAGCTGACATATCCGAAGAATGGCAAGGGCCATAAGGCTGGAGCAGTTAATGACAAGAGAAAGTAGTGAGAGAACAGGTCAGACATGCAAAGAGTGGGGCAAATCTAGAGCTTTCTAGGTGATCATAAGTACTTTAGCTTTACTCTGAGTATGATGAGGAGTCACTGGAGGGTACTGAGTAGGGAAGTGATGTGATCTGACTTATGGATTACTCTGGAGGTTGTATAAAGAGCAGAATCAAAGTACCAAGGATGGAAGCAAGAAGACCTGTCATTGTACAGCTTATTATATTTTAACCACCTCTTCACTTGACTGAAGCCAGATATTAGATTGAAGTGTCTTATAAGCAGGGTCTGACACATAGTTTAGGCATTCATATTGCTGGAAGAATGATCTACTTCCTAAGTTATATTTTGAACATGGTTTTTAGGAATGCAGGAATGTGCTCTAATAAGAACACACTGCATAATAGTGTTATGCCTTTTAGTGGAGAGATGAGATATCCTTCCAAAGTATTAATAACAGGCAGAATACATCACAATAAAATATTCATCCATCAACTAAATTATCTGTTTGTTATAACTTAGCCTTATCTTTTAATGACCACATGATTCCTTGGTTTTCAATGAACAGATGAATCCAGCTCTCAGGCATCCAATTTACTTTTTGATTATTGTACCCTTTTGAAAGAGCAGTGTGCACAGTCACCCTGTAAACCATGTTCTGAACCTTTCAAGCCTAAATTATCTACAATGTGGTCTGAGAATGAGAAAAACTTAAAGGCATCATGTACTGGCCTCCACTGTCCCAAACATCTGTTCCAGAGGCACTATGGGAAATTTATTAACCTCTCTGTGGTCCTACTTCAGAGGGTCTTGTTCTTCCTATGGTTTTTCCAAACAACTGAATTTGATGAGTGTGTATCTGCACATGGTTTCTGAGTTTGCACCAGGGAAACGAGAGAACATCTGTTTCCTGTGAATGAGCTATGTCTCTGGAAATTATCACCATCATATATTAATTATGTACAGCACCATGGTTCACAAAACAATTTACAGTGCTGAGGAAGGAAAAAGGAAAGGGAAAGGAAAGGTAGAAAGGGAGAGACAGAGGGAGGGACGTATGTAGAGATTTTTAAAAATCCCCAAGACATATTTCTTATAATCAAAGAACTTTAAAGTTATATTTGTGTGTGTGTCTGTATATGTATATATATGTGTGTATATACATATATATGTATACATGTATATATGCATGTATATGTATATATTTAATCCAAACCACAAAGAGATTAAAAATAAGTTTAAAAAGCAGTTCTTGATTATATCGATAAAAAAATTATTTAATTGAATATAACAAAAATTTAGGGCAGAAGCTTATGAATCTCGAATAAAAAAGTTGATTATAAATCAGTTAACCTCCAAGAATACTGGTACTTCTTATGAATATGTATTAGCAAAAGTTGAGGACATAAAGGTCCTGAAGTAAAACCTGCTACAAGAATCTACTAAAGCTGGAAAACGAAATCAGAAAATCAAACCACTTGGGAAGAGATGCTTGTTTTCTTTACTGGTCTGGAAAAACACTCCCTACAAAAAGATATCTGAGACTGCAACATGACTCCTGGTTGTGGCTTCTGAGTATGTGTGAAGACAGTCTCAGTGCTCTCTCCTGAGGAAACTGGGGACAGTTACATCCTGACGGCTGCTCAAGCAAGAGGCAGCAAGATAGAATACCAACTTGCTTTAGTCGGTACATCATAGTAATTAACTGGTGACAAGCTATCTGTTTTCAAATCATGGTTTACCACTTATTTGCTGTGGGAGTGTGGACATGTGCCTCAGTTTCTTCATTTGTAAAATGAGCATAAGAAAAACAAAAGGGATGATGTGAGGATTAAATGTGCAAATATATGTTAGAAAAAAGAATGGTAACTGGCACAGTGTTAAGTATGATTATTAGCCTGCACTTATTTAATGAAATTGCCCAGAGATATTTTATTTCCCAGTGTCTTCTGACTCTGAGTAAAGGCGGCCTTGAGTATCCCACAGAGAGCTAGTGGTCTACTGACCGGGCTTCAGTAAAGTCAATGAGTTGTGTGATTGGGTTGTGTCCATTCTTTCACTCAGCAGGTTCCTTGTCCCTTAGGCACCAGGGATTGGCAAAGAAGCACAGATCATCAAAATCCTGCTCTAGCAACAATACAGGTCTTCTCTGATAGAGATGATTAGAATATAAAGTCTCTCCTACTACCCACCAGGTATCCTTGCCCTCATGTCAACTTTTTTTTTTAAGATTTTAAAACAGTAGACTTTATATATTTTTCCCCTTCTTTTCACAGGTGTTGATCATCTCAACGCTTACTGGCCCATGGAAAAACCCTAAAACCTACTGCTTCACAGATAATGAAATTGAGGCTGAATAGTTTTGTCATTCATCCAGGCACATCTGGGGCAAGAAGCTGAGGTTTATCATTTCTGTGGCAATGCTCTCCCTCATCATAGAGATGACTATGGTAATGGTAAGAATAAATATATAACTAATATTCAAACTCCTTTAACATTACCCTTCCCCTCTCTTTCCCTCTCTTTCCCTTCCTTTCCCTTCCTTTCCTTTCATTCGCTCTTTCTTGAGACAGAGTCTCGATACGCTGCCCAGGCTGGTCTGAAACTCCTGAGCACAGATGACCCTCCTACCTCGGCCTCCCAAAGTGCTGGGATTACAGGAATGAACCACCATGCCAGGGCTACTTTCCTCTTTCTTTACCATACTTTCTCTCTTTCAAGACTGCATGCTAATGCTGACTTTTCACTTATCAATTTTTCTATCAGCATTAATTTTTTTCAGAAAGTAATCTGAGGGCCTATATTTCTCACTGCAATCTTTACGGCATTAAGGATTAAATTCATCATAAATTTTTTGAAGAAAATTCACCTTAAATATGGTCTTGAAAAGAGCATGCACAGATAAGCAGAGGAAATGAGGGAGTATTACAGAGGTAACATCACAGGGAAATATAGAAAAGATAGATGGTGCAGGCACAATGCAGATGTCGCTTTGATTAACAAATGATGATTTTGGATGATTTGGATGATTCCCGCCTTTTGGAGGTGGGAAGTGAAAGTAACAGCAAGGGAGGGCCATGAATGCTAGGGTTCTACAGCAGGAGAAAGATGTCCTCAAATAATTTAACCCTTATTTAGCCCTACTATATGCAGAACACTCTGCTTTGCACTAGTGACACAGGGTTAAATAATTACCTTTTAGAAACTACAGTTTTGTAGGCAAAACAATCAGGAAAATAAGTAACTATATTATGCAGTACAAATGATCAATTATTATGCAGCAATGATGTAGCTGGGCAAGGATGTTAAACAGTGAACTGGGAAAAGGCTTCCTAAAGGTAGAGATTACTGAGATTGAAGAGTAAGTAGGGGCTGGCTTTGGGGGGTATTTCAGAAAAGGAAATGTAGGCAGTAAAGAAGGAAGAGCATCGTTAAAAATCAATATGTCAATATTTACATACACTCATGTGCCACATAACGATGTTTCGGTCAACAATTGGCAGCATATACAACTGTGGTCCCATAAAATTATAACAGTGTATTTTTACTGTATCTTTTCTATGTTTAGATATGTTTAAATACATGAATACTTACCATTGTGTTACGAATGTCTGTAGTATTCAGTACAGTATTCAGTACAGTAACATGCCGTACAGGTTCATACCCTAGGAGCAATAGGGTATACCATATAGCCTATGTGTGTAGCAGGCTATGCCATCGAGGCCTGTGTAAGTATACTCTACGATGTTTGCACAATGATGACACTGCCTAAGGACACACTTCTCAGAATGTCTCCCTATTGTTAAGCAATGCATGAGTGTACATATGTATGATCTATGGACATATCTTAAGCAATATTAAAATTATTACACATTTCCTTCACTCTTGCTCAGTAAATAATTGAGTAAATGCCTGAAATTGAAACAGTCTTTAACTGGGTGTAAACCAGTTGACATGACCACTGTGCAAGTAAAGGGTTACTCCTCTTCTGTTTATCTGTCAGCACACTGTTCTGACCTAACTTGGTCAGATGATGCTAGGAAAGAATACCACCACAGAAAACACATTCTATATGTGAGTTTCCACATTTCACTATCAGAAGAGGATTATTAACCAAATTAGTAATATTACCATTTCCATTGCTGGAATGGTTTCTTCTCACCCTTCAGCCACTATGATTGTAATATATATATTTTTTGAAAAGATTAATTCAGAGTAATATATAGCAACTAGTATAAAAATTCTATGCTATTCATCTTCTCATGCTGCAATTGGTCACTATAGTGAGCAGGCCTGACAGTTTGCAGATTAAAATGTAAACACTGGGCTTGACTCAGTTCTGTTGAGGCCAGCCATTTCTGACAGTCTCTACAACGTGATAAACACCGTCTGTCTACAGTTCCCCTGTATTTGAAAGTTACGACAAACATTGTGCTGAAATGTAAACAACTGACATCATGACTAGTGAAGCAGTGGGCTGCAAATTAATCTAAAATCAAGAAAACAAAGATCTTGTTTGACACTAGATAAACCATTAGTGGTCACCAAGGGAGCAGCTTGGGGAGGTCATAAGTGTTGTCATCAGTCATCAAAAAATATGCACCAAAGATACTGTCACAATTTAGTTGAGGCAAGAGTAAGTAATATGAGAGGCAAAAGGATTGGAAGCCAGTAGAAAAAGGGTAACATTTTCTCTCTAAAGCACAGTTTTAAATTAGAGCACAAATAAAAATCTGTTAAATTTAGTTTCTGGTTTTTCAGTGATTTTACATGAAAGGGCATGGAATACAATTTGTAATTCTAATTTTCTATAAAATGTAATTAATCCCATTCTTTCATTTCCTCTATTCTATGGGAGAAAATTGTTATTACTCCTTTGTAGAGCTTTCCTGAAAAGTTATAAAAGTCCAATAGGATGAATAATTCTCTTGAAAACGTCAAGATATCTTTTAAATTAAGATGACACTGCAAATCAAACTATTATAATTACAAATTATAAGGTTAAATTAAATTATATTTATAAATTACAAGGTTATAATATTGCTGATTTTTTATGTTAGTCTATAAATGTTTATAATTCCTACATCTTTATTCCTGGGCTAACTATACTTAGAGCTTAAGATGACTTTTAACATAAAGAACAAATATATTTTTATTTCTAAACATATTAAAAATGCTTAAAAATGGAATGGAGGTCACTGCAACACATGGTAATAAATCTATTAAAAGTCAGAGTCCAAAACAAATGTATAGCTTAATGTATAGAGAAACATAGGTCTTAACTTGGGCCACAAAAACATGCTGGAGTTAGATACACTCAGTGGGTCTGTAAAAATGAATTTAACATTTATGATTACAGACTGACAATTTTTCATGCCCATGACACAATTTCATGCCCATGACACATTATCATCCTCTGCTAAGAATATAAGAAATTCTAATTTTGGCCAGGCACGGTGGCTCAAGCCCGTAATCCCAGCACTTTGGGAGGTCGAGTCGGGTGGATCACGAGGTCAGGAGATGGAGACCATCCTGGTTAACACGGTGAAACCCCGTCTCTACTAAAAAAATACAAAAAACTAGCCAGGCGAGGTGGCGAGCCCCTATAGTCTCAGCTACTCGGGAGGCTGAGGCAGAAGAATGGAGTGAACCCGGGAGGCGGAGCTTGCAGTGAGCTGAGATCCGGTCACTGCACTCCAGCCTGGGCGACACAGCAAGGCTCCGTCTCAAAAAAAAAAAAAAAAAAAATTCTAATTTTAATCTTTACCGTAAAGGCCCTTGCAAACATGAAGCATCAGCACAGTTCATTCACATATTCCACATTCATTCATGGAAAATTTATGTTGCCCGGATGAGTCTCTAACCTACAGGTATTGCTGGCCTACAGAAATGCACTAAGATTTCACTAATGAAATCTTCATTCAGGCTCTAGGTTCTGCATAGTCTATATGGGCTGAAGAAGTCTTGTTAAGGTAGATCAGTCACTTATAAAGTGGCCATGAGTTTATGAATCATCTCAATACAAGTATGACAGAAGAGTCAAGAGACTTGGGTTCTGGTCTTAGTAGTCATAGGGTCTTAGGAAGGTCATCCAACTCTGTGGGCCTGTATTATCCCATTTGCTTAAATGAGAGAGTTGGCTTAATAACTGTTCATGTTACTTAAATTTTAACATTCTACGGTTTTCTTCCAGTAATTTGTAGGGTCAACATATACTTACTGAGTAAAAATTTAAAACCATTCTGAAAGTATATGTCTTGAAAGGAAAATACATTTCATATATTACAGAGACTACTTCTATATTTTGCAAGAATGTTTTAAATTCTTGTGTAAATATATGATGCTGAAATACTCAATATCTCATTTATGCAGTAAACTTATAATATCCAATAAAAATGTTTGAAACTATTTTTGGCCAAGTGCGGCGGTGTGTGCCACTCAGCTACTTAGGAGGCTGAGGCAGGAGGCTCACTTCAGCTCAGGAGTTCACATCCAGTCTGGGCAACATAGAGAGACCTTGTCTTTAAACAAAAACACCCCAGTATTAAAATAATAAAAATTGGAAAAAAAAAAAAAAACTTTTGAATCTCAGCTCTGCCACTTGCGGTGTGACCTTGGTCAAATTAGTTAATCTCTGTGTGTCTCACTATTCTTATTTTAAAAATGAGGATAACATTATACAGTTAATGGTAATGAGTTAATGAGACAATATTACAAAGTGTTACAAGAGAATAAATGCTAGGGTTTTTTGGTTATTGTTCACTGACAAAACATTTTCCAGCTTTAAAATGCTTTATCGATCATGCCTAGTTTTAGCAAGGATATGTAGAAATGAAACCTGGCAAATTATGATGGGTATATACAACGGTATAGACAGTTCTTTTAGCTGATCTCCACTTTAGCCAAAATGTTGGATTAAGGGACACTTTCCATTCCTCTGTAAAACATGAAGACTGATGCCTGCATCCTAGTGAATGGTCTTGCCTCTAGATGTTAACGCTAATCATGAGTAGGTCCTACCTGTTCCCAAACAAGTTTATATGAATCAACTCTACAATAATTATGTAACTTAACTAAACGCCAAGTAAATTAATGTTGTAAGTAAAAAAAAAAAAGTTTCAACTAAAAAACTAAGCTGAATGTTTTTGAAAGATTCAATAATAGCAACTGCTATACAAAACTGGCAGCAAATTAGGTGTAGATAAAACAAGTAAAAGGACTAACGGGAAAATGTAAAATTCTAGAGGATTGATAACAAACTAGATTATTTTATGTGCTTGCTTCACTTACAAAAACCTCAAAGTGGAATTTGTAGACAATGTATTACAGGTACGTTTTGTGCAAGAAAATCTAAATGGAACTCCAAAGAAGAGAATCATTCACAAAGAAAAGCCTGGCTCCTACATCAGAATATTGGTGAAGAAATTTACACTTAAAAATGTTTTAAGTTAAAACACTTTAAGGTATTTAGTTATCATTTGTTATGATTTACTTGGTTTGGGTTTTGGGATTAACCAACCAACTACTGATCCAAATTATTTTGGCTACTTTTGAACACATCTGAAGTTTCTTAAAATCAAAAGTTCAATTCCACATTCAGTAAACCTATCCTGGAAAATAAGTCCAAGTCCATAATGGTATATGTACAGGGATGTCTACTGAAACATTGTTTGAAACAGCAAAATCTCTAAAAACAATTCAAAGAAATGTCAATTAATGGGAAAACAGTTAAATAAGTTATCGGTACAAGTATTCCATGGAATACTATTTAGTCTTTAAAAATAATTCCCAGGGTAAAGTAAAAGAAGAATTGCTTTTTCACTGCATTCTCTTTTGGATGGTTTAATTTTTTAAAAACCACATGTGGCCATGTTTTTTAAATTAAAAAATAAATCATGAAGTGAGAGGATTGCTTGAAGCCAGGTGTTCAAGACCAGCCTAGGCAACATAGCAAGACCCTGTCTCTACAAAAAAATAAAAATATTAGATGGGTGTGGTGATACATGCCTGTAGTCCTAGCTACTCAGGAGGCTGAGGCAGGAGAATTGCTTGAGCCCAGGAGTTCAAGGCTGCAGAGAGGTATGATTGTGCCACTGTGCTCCATCCTGGGCAACAAACCAAGACCCTGTCTCTAAAATAATTTTCTTTTACAAATCCAGCTAATCAAAAAAGGATTAGGTAGATCTTCATGTGTTGACATGAGATGTTCATATATACTACTTAGTGAAAATAAAAAACTATATATACACGTTTATATATATTTTTTTAATAAAAAATATGAGTGTATATGTATATTTACAGAAATACGCATAGAAAAAATCTGGAAGAATACATTCTAAACTTAAAATTGTTACGTCTGAGGAGAGAAAAATGAGTTTTTAACTTCTTCTAATTTATACATTTCTGTATTGTCTAGTTTTTGTTTTTTTACAATGAACATGTATTATAGTAATACTAATTATTCTTTTCAAAAGGCCTTGTAAACCTAAATGTAAACTACAGGATTAGTCCAATAAATTATAGTAGCCTTATATGATAAAATATCGTGTGGTTTTTAAAATCATGTTTGTGGATAGGTGCGGTGGCTCACGCCTGTAATCCCAGCACTTTGGGAGGCTGAGGTGGGTGGATCACGAGGTCAGGAGTTCAAGACCAGCCTGGCCAAGACGGTGAAACCCCATCTCTACTAAAAATACAAAAATTAGCCGGGCGTGGTGATGGGCGCCTGTAATCCCAGCTACTCAGGCAGAGAATTCCTTGAACCCGGGAGGCAGAGGTTGCAGTGAGCCGAGATCATGCCACTGCATTCTAGCCTGGATGACAGAGCAAGACTACGTCTCAAAAAAAAAGAAAAAAAAAATCATGTTTGTGAGGAATAATGAGGAAATGTTTATAAGTTATGCATGGTATAACACAAATTAATAGAAAAATAAATGTTTTATTTAAAAATTATATATATATAAATATACACATATACCTTTGAAATATTTGTAGTTGCAATTTAAAAAGTCTTAAGTGGAAATGAGCTGCTCTAATCAACTTTATATTTTCTGAGAACAATTTGGTATCTATCCTAGGCCATTAGCAGAGGAAAATCAATGCAACCAACTCATACATATTGGAGACCTGTATGGATTTGCTCCTTCTACCCTTCCCCCTACACGATGGTATATTTTTGCTCTCTTTAGGGAAATTCAATTAACAATATTAGTCTCTTACTCTGTCGGTGATGGTCACCATCAAGATTTTCCTCACCACCCAAAGACATGTAAGATGGGCTTACTGATTCCTTGACTTGCTAGTTAACAGGAGAATTACTGCCCACTTCTATAAATGACTCTATATGCTTCTTGTCATAAACACAGCGACAGCTCCTGAAATCAATCTTTCATGACCTTATTGATTAGGACACTTAGAAATAATGAGACTTCACTGGTGGCAGAGTAATGCCTAGAAAAAGAAAAAAATACTCCAATGAGGGCTTGCCTATTAACACTGCCAAATTTATCTTTCCATGGCCCTTTTCCTATTACAGACATTTACCTAGAAACATATATGATAAAAAGTTAATAATCAATTTTGTAGATCATCTGTTTATAAAAAATACTTGCTTGTAACATTTTTTTAAATTAACAAAATAAATTGATTTGAAAACAATTTTTGATCTTCCTAACCTGTCAGATCAGAATGTAATTTCTAAATGAGGGGAACCTGAGTTTTTCTGAGAATAACTATAAGATAAAAGCTATTTTGGAAAAATCTGGACATTCTAAAAGGAGAAGCAATGAAAACTGTTCTACTCATCTGACTATTTTCTGCTTATATGACCGTATCAAATGATTTTAAAACTAGACAAAACTCTAGATCTAATTCAATCTACTTCTCATATTATAGATAAATTGTAGCCCAGAAAAGGGAAATGACTTGCCAAGTGTTATCAGGGCTGGGATTAGAATCCACAACTCTGGCTGGGTGCGGTGGCTCACACCTGTAATCTCAGCACTTTGGGAGGCCGAGGCGGGTGGATCATTTGAGGTCAGGAGCTCAAGACCAGCCTGACCAACATGGTGAAAGCCCATCTCTACCAAAAATACAAAAATTAGCTGGGTGTGGTGGCGGGCACCTGTAATCCCAGCTACTTGGGAGGCTGACGCTGGAGAATCGCTTGAGCCTGAGAGGCAGAGGTTGCAATGAGCCGAGATCACGCCACTGAACTCCAGCCTGGGCGACAAGAGTGAAACTCCATCTCCACCTCAAAAAAAACACAAAAAATAAAAAATAAAGAATCCACAACCCCTACACAAGTTTTGGGACGAGATGATTTTACAACCTTCCTTAAAGAGAGAGGTGTAGGTACAGCTTAGCTGGTTAAAGAAAACGGAAGACTATATAAAAAAAATTTTGCTTCTTTTACTCTTTATATAAGTCTTGGGGTATCTAAGTCAAGGTTATGAAACACAGCTGCGTTTTACTTGAAACACAGACTTATAGACATCATGTGCACCCTTTGTATGGTGCCAACTATGTCACAGGTGCTTGATTAATACAGGCATACCTCTGCAGAAAGTTTCCATGCTTAATATTTTCCTCATAAAAATGCCTCTTCGTTTTTAATACCCAAACTTTATAGGACATACCTAGTCCTCAATACAAAGTTTTCCAGTTGTTTAGTACGCAGAAAAAAATATATATACCCCAAACTCAGTACATTATTTTAATTTTTAAAAATAATTATGATCCATAATAGTTGTATATCTCCATAGATTTTAAATAGTATGTATGTTGAATACCATTTCTAATACAGTTTGTAGAACGTCACAATCACATGTAGACATTTTGAAAAAATGCACTGACTGTCAACAAAGGGGAGGTGTAATATGTTACTGCATACAAAGCAAACCATTCACAACTGTATGAATTATTTTGATGCTTTAAGCATTTTATATCCTCATATGTATGCTTATTACTTATATGTGCATTTTATCGTGTTTTGGTACAGTTTAGGAAATTGGCTGTAGGTTTAAGGTTGACATGTAATGCATTTTTTTCTTATTTAAAATAACATGAAGTAGACTCTCAATTAGAATTCTCACACAGAATGGATTCATTTCAGGAATGAATGAATGATGGTAAGAGAAAGATTTTCAGTGTACACTCTGCACTTGCAACTGCTGGGCAAAGCACTGTGGTTTGCACTGTGGACAGAAGCTGCATGTCACCCCTAACTCCTACCAATGCTGAAATCTGGAAACTAGATATATCTGCTACCCTTACCAAAATGGATTTTTTGCAGTGTTTTGCTTCCTTACCTCCCTAGACTCTGAAACAAAATCTGGCATGGATGCTTCAAAGTGGAGGAACCTATATCATATGCCTGTGCCACAGCTGCAAGATAGGTTGGAAATAAGGTAGGGAATTCCCCAATGCCATGAATGCTGTGACCTCCAGCTCACGACCATGGCTTAGGCAATGATTTCTTAGATATGACACCAAAACCATCAGCGAGCAAAATGAAAAACAGATAAACTGACCTTTATCAACATTAAAACTTATATGCTTCAAACATATCATCAAGAAGTGAAAAGACAACCCAGACAATGGGAGGAAATATTTGCAGATAACATTTCTAAGGGAGTTATATATCCAGAACACAAAAAGGACACCTACAACTCAAATTTTTATAAAAACCAAGTTAAAAAATGGGTAATGGGTAAAAGATTTGAATAGATTTTTCCAAAGAAGATACATACATGGCTGAAATGTATATGAAAAGACATTCAATATCATTAGTCATTAGGGAAATGTAAATCAAAACTATGAGATACCATTTCACACCCACTAGGATGGCTATATTTAAAAAGACAGTAACGAGGACGTAGAAAAATGGGAGTCTTCTTCATACACTGCTAATGAAAATGTAAAGTGATACAGGTGCTTAGGAAAAATCTGCCAGTTTCTTCAAAGTTTATACCATACAACTTGGCAATTCCATTCCTAGAAATGTACCCTGAAGAAGACATCTGTTCATATAAAAATTTGTACATGAGTATTTATGGCAGCATTATTAATAGCCAAAAGCATAAACAACTCAAATGTCTATCAACAAAATAAAATGTCTTATACAATGGAATACTACTGTCTATATACAGTGGACTATTAGTCAGCAATAAAAAGTATCAGAATGCTGATACAAGCTATAATGTAGATGAGCCCTGAAATTTATCTAATGTGAAAGAAGCCAGTCACAAAAGACCACATATTGAATAACTTTATTCATACAAAATGTCCAGAATAGACAAATCTATACAGACCAAAAGTAGATTCATGGTTGCCCAGGATGGAGAGGTTAGTGGGAAATGGGGCATGACTGGCAATGGGTACAGGGTTTCTTTCTGGGGTGATGAAAATCTTCTAAAATTGATCGTGTTGATGGTTGCACAACTCTTTAAACATACCAAAAATCATAAATTGGATATTTTAAATAGTAACTTGTATGGTATATGAATTAGGTCTCTTTAAGGTTGATATATGGAAGATCCCAATTAGCCAAACACTCAGTGGTTTTAGTATACACTGATGGTTGTTACCTAGATTCATTACTTCATTACAGAATTTACAATATAGTGGTTTCATATCTTTATCAGTCCTTCTGAACTGATTAACATCAATTACTTCGCTACCCTGAAATACAATTTATATAAGCAAGGCATGATAAATACTTGGTTTCTTCCCATAATTTACCAGTTTTTAGAATAACAACTTAGTATCCTAGTAACCTTCAATGGGGGCCAATGAGATTTTTTTCCTCTTAAATTATCATTATGAATTCATGAATTTTTATATCTTTAATGTGTTTGATGTAAAACTATAGTCATTATTCTTAATGCTCCAATGGTTATTGTGGGCAAATGCAACAACCCCTTTAGGGTAGCTCTTGTGTTCTTTTGACAATAACTCAGCACTTCATAACTTCCTTGTTAACTGGCACAAGCAAATATCTCAGGCTCATCCTGAACATTCTATGCTAGAGATGCAACTGTTTCTCCAACGACATTGGTTCATTTTAAGAAGAATATTTAGGGACCACAATATTGCTACTGGATTGTCTTATAAAGGTTTCTTTGATGCTATTATAGTGTACATGGTTAGAAAACAGACATATTTTAGAAGAGAAAAATATATCATCAATTCCACTTCTGGCCACTGAGAGTAACTGGGACCAGGCTAAGCTTCCTGATGTCAATAATGAGAACCCTGGAAAAAACATATGAAACAACTATTTTTAGACATTAAAATAATAGGTATCTCAGGACTGTGATGCCTAGGAAAAGGGAAATAAATGATGGGAGCTTCATAATCACCCTGGCTTTTTGAAGACTACCGTGAAGGGAAGGAGATGCAAAGGACAATAGTCTCACTCAGTTGAGGAGACAGAAACAAGAGTTCAGGAAGGTGAAGTTAGATGGAATATGTGGGATAGAATACCAGAAAAGATGGAGCAAAACAGAGAAATTAACTACAGAAATTTGCCTGGTGTTCTCTTTAACTCTATTGCTGATATTAAGTTATGCATGTGTGGATGAAACTCCATAAGACAAGGCAAAAAACTGACATAAAAAAAGACATCTCCCATGCCCTAAAAAAATATTCCCAGAGCTCACACAGAGCAGGGAGAAACTGGAGTCCTGATTAGCCAGGGTAAAGTCCTAGTTCAACATCCAGGACACACAGAAGAAACCCAAAAATATCTATGCCTTGATAGTAGGACTAAACTAGACCTAGATTAAAATTTCAAAACAAGTCCCTAAATGCTAGAGTACTGCTTACCAGCAGGTTTAGTACCCTTCCCAGGAAAAATCCACACAACAAGATACACCCCAGGGTAGTGGAAGTATGAAGTACAAATGTTGAAAATATAAGTCCAAGATGTTTTATGTTATTGTCTATCAATCCTTTTTAAATTAAAAATATTATCAGATATTTCAAATATACGAAAAAGATAATATAACCAAAATCTATGTACCTACTGTCTACATCTAAAAATGTGTTTTCAACTGTGCTTTTTAAAAAAGTTTTTTGTTGCCCAGCTGGTCTCGAACTCCTAGGCTCGAGGAATCCTCCCACCTTGACCTCTCAAAGTGCTGACATTATATGCATTAGCCATCATGTCCGGCAATGCTTTATTATTTTTTAAAAAGAAATAAAACAGAATAGGATTAATACCCCTGCCCCCACCCAATTTCCTACTTTTCACGGGGGTAAGGACTATCCAAAATTGGTATTTTTTCTTTTTGATGCTTTTATACTTTTCTCTCTCTCTCTCTCTGTCACATACAAATGCATTCTTTCTCTGCTAAGAAGTACAGCATTTCCTTAAGTATTTGCAAGTGTTACATAATGGTAGCACACTGTATGCAGACTTCTAGAACTTAAGTTTTACAACTTAAAAGTATTTGTCTTGTTTATCATCATATCCTCAGTATCTAGAAAGGTATCTGGCATACAGTGGATAGCTCATTAATGTTTTTTAAATAAATGAGTCAGTGACCTGTTCGATGGTATTCTATTCGATGACAATGCTACAAACTTACCCCTTTCCCTTCTGTCATTTTTCCACTGATGAACATTTAGGTTGTTTTCAGATTTCCGCTATTAAAATGATGATGCAACACACATCCTTGTACAGATCCCACTACATTCAACTACAAAATTTTCTCCAAAGTATAAACCTAGAAATGGAAATTTTAGGGTCAAATAGGGAATGCACAGCTTCAACTTTACTAGAACTTGCTCTTCAAAGTGGGTTTTGATTTACACTCTCACCAGCAGTGTACAGGGTTCCCTTTCCCCATATGCTTTCCCATATTTAGTATTTTGAACTTTCAATTTTTGCCAAAGAAGTGGGAGTAAAATGTTCTTTTATTTAAATTCATAGATCTCCAATTATTAATGAGATTAAGTATCTATTGAAATATTTATTAGCCACGTGGATTTATTTTTCTATGGCTTTTCCAGTTTTCTAATGAGCTGACTTAAAGATTTGTAGGATACTTTTGAATATATTTGTACTAACTCATTTGCCAGTTATATATGTTGTAAATATCTTCTTTATATTCTTTGGTATCCAACTTCGTTTATGCTGCATTGCTTCCTGAATAATTTTTTTAGTTTAATATGATCAATTACATTACCTTAATTAATAGTGATTTTGAGATCTTAAATTCTTTTCTACCTGGTATCATAAAATTTATTTCTTCTAAATTTTAAAAGTTCTGCTTTTTCACTTACAGGTATTTAACTCACTCTGGAGTTAATTTTTGTGTATGGTGTGGTTATTCATTTGCTCACTTACTCTATCCATACATCCACTCATTGACTGATTGACGAGAAGGGTCATATATGTTGTGTGTGTATATATATATATATGCGTACATAGGTCAAATCATTTGTGGGCTAATATTTTCCACTAATTGATCTATTTGTACTAATAAGAAACTTTTAATTACCAAAGCTTTAAAAAGTCTTGTTTATTTCTTCTTTAAAATTGGTTTGGTTATTCTCACTCACTTATTTTTTTGAACTTTTAGAATCATTTTGTAATATTCCATGAAAATATCTATTGCTGTTTTGATTGGATTTTATTTATGATTTAATTTAATTTATGGGGACTTGACAGCTTTATTGTATTGAGTTTACCAAACTATGAGCATCCTGGATCTCCATTTCGTTAAATATTCTCTCAACAGAATTTTATAATTTTATTCATAAGATCTTATTTCTTTTAGCTCTTTTCCCATTTAGGAAAAAAAAAGTGCAGCTTGCTGCTAGCGCTCATTTAATTTTACATAAACAAGCTCTTTGAGGCTGAAGCAAATCAAACTGATTTTCAATGTGAAAATAAAATATAGAAACTGTTCATGGAGTTATTTCTTAACAGAACATTAGAATTGAATAATCAGAATTGCCTATTTTGAAAAAATCAGCTTCATCAAATGAATCTTGGGCCAACAACTGTTCAAGAATGATGTTACCATCACAAAAAAATAGAAATGCTACATTTTCTAGGATTTGACATTTTCAGCGATTAAGAATTACTATATTTGGTAGATGGAAATACCACTATGAAAAGGAGAATGCTATAAATAGAATGATGTCTTGTTTACAAAGTTGATATATTAGAGCAACGTGAAAATAATAATAAAAGCAAGCTATTTCATGGCAAAGTTATCTTGGGGTAAATGCTACATCTGTGAGTGCCACTGGTGAGTATTCTCAAGGCAAATGGGAAAAGGGTTAAAAGATTTATTCTTAAGCATAGTTTTTGTTGCTATTAAGGATGACATTAAGGAAACTAGAACCCTATCTCTCATCATATACAAAAATCAACTCAAAATGGATGAAAGATTTAAATACAAGATCTGAAATTATAAAACTACTAGAAAACATACGGGAAATGCCTCATGACATTAATGTAAGTAAGGACTTTTTGAAGAATATCTCAAAAACACAAGTAACAAAAGCAAAATCAGACAAAAAGACAACAAGCTAAAAAACTTCTGCATAACAAAGGAAACAGTTAATAGAGGAAGTGACAACCTAGAAAATGAAAGAAAATAGTTGCCAACTTTGCTTCTGACATGGGGTTAATAACCAGAATGTATAAGGAACTCAAATAACCCAACAGCTTAAAAAAAAACAAAAAAAACAAACCAAATAACCCAATTTAAAAATGGACAAAAGACTTGAACAGACATTTCTTTTTTAACAAAAATTTATTTTAAGTTTCAGGGTACATGTGCAGGACATGGAAGTCTGTTACATAGGTAAGCGTGTGCCATGGTGGTTTGCTGCACCTATCAGTGCATCAACTAGGCATTAAGCCCAGCATGCATTAGCTATTTATCATGATGCTCTCCCTCCCCTTGACCCCTGACACGCTCCACTGTATACTGTTCCCCTTCATGTGTCCATGTGTTCTCATTGTTCAGCTTCCACTTATAACTGAGAACATGCGGTGTTTGGTTTTCTGTGCCTGTGTTAGTTTGCTGACGATGATGGCTTCCAGTTCCATCCATGTCCCTGCAAAGACATGATCTCGTTCCTTTTTACGGCTGCATAGTATTCCATGGTGTATAGGTACCACATTTTTTTTTTTTTTTTTTTTTTTGAGGCGGAGTCTCGCTCTGTCGCCCAGGCTGGAGTCCAGTGGCCGGATCTCAGCTCACTGCAAGCTCCGCCTCCCGGGTTTACGCCATTCTCCTGTCTCAGCCTCCCGAGTAGCTGGGACTACAGGCGCCCACCACCTCGCCCGGCTAGTTTTTTGTATTTTTAGTAGAGACGGGGTTTCGCCGTGTTAGCCAGGATGGTCTCCATCTCCTGACCTCGTGATCCGCCTGTCTCGGCCTCCCAAAGTGCTGGGATTACAGGCTTGAGCCACCGCGCCCGGCCTAGGTACCACATTTTCTTTATCCAGTCTATCATTGATGGACATTTGGGTTGATTCCATGTCTTTTTTATTGCAAATAATGCTGCAATAAACATATGTGTGCATGTATCTTTGTAACAGAATGATTCATATTCCTTTGGGTATATTCCCAGTAATGGGATTGCTGGGTCAAATGGTATTTCTGGTTCTAGATCTCTAACGAATTTCCACACTGTCTTCCACAATGGTTGAGCTAATTTACATTTCCACCAACAGTATAAAAGCACTCCTGTTTCTCTGTAGCCTCACCAGCATCTATTGTTTCTTGACTTTTTCATAATTGCCATTCTGACTGGTGTGAGATGTGACATTTCTCAAAAGATGACATACAATTGGCCAACAGGTATATAAAAAAAATTCTCAACATCACTAATCATCAGGGAAACGCAAGTCAAAACTACAAATAGATACATCCTCTGACCCCATCTAGAATGGCTATTATCAGAAATGCAAAAAATAACAAATGCTAACACAGATGTACAGAAATGGGAACACTTTTACACTGTTGGTAGGAATGTAAATTAGTACAGCCATTATGAAAATCAGTACGGAGGTTCTTCAAAAAATTAAAAATAGAACTACTGTAAGGCCCAGCAATCCTGCTAGTGGCTATTCATCCAAAGGAAATGAAATCAGTATGTAAAGAAATATTTGCACTCCTATGTTTATTGCAGTACTATTCAAAATGGCCAAGATATGGAATCAACCTAAGGGTCCATCAATGAATGGATGGATAAAAAAATGAGATGTATATATATAATGGAATACTATTCAGCCATAAAAAAGAATGAAATCTTGTCATTTATGGCAACATGGATACACTTGGAGGACATTATGTTAAGTGAAATATGCCAGGCACAGAAAGACAAATACTGTATGACCTCACCATTTGTGGAATCTAAAAAAAAAAACAGATTTCACAGATGTACAGGGTAGGATACAGGTTACTGGGGAGGGTAGCAGAGAGGAGGGGATGAGAAGAGACTGGTCAATGGTTACAAAATTACAGTTAGATAGGAGGAATAAGTTCTGGTGTTCTATTGCACAGGAGGGTGACTATAGTTAACAATACTCTGTATATAAAAATTAGAAGATTTTGATTGTTCTCATCACAAAGAAACAAGAAATGTTTGAGGTGATGGATATGCTAACTACACTGATTTCATCAGTACACAATATATACATGTTTAAAATATCACACTGTACCCCCATAAAATGTGCAATTATTATGAGTCAATTATATAGAAAATACAACTTCAGCTAGACTTTGTCTCTCATGCCTACGTGTCTGTTTCTTGGTCAGTTTCCACTGCTCCTCTTTCTTTGGTCTGGGAGGCCAAGATGGTTCTCCTGTAGCCTCCATAGCCCTGTGACCTGCAGGTTGTAAAGAACAGGAGAGGGAAGCTGGGCGCGGTGACTCATGCCTGTAACCCTAGCAGTTTGGGAGGCTGAGGTAAGAAAACTGTTTGAGCTCAGGAGTTCAGGATCAGCCTGGGCAACAAAAAAAGACCCTGTTTCTACAAATGTAAAAATGAACCGAGCATGGTAGCACATGCCTGTGGTCCCAGCTATTAGGTGGGCTGAGGCAGGAGGATCCCTTGAGCTCCGGAGTTTGAGGTTGCAGTAAGCTGATTGTGTCACTGCACTTCCACCTGGGCAAGAGAATGAGACCCCATCTCAAAACAAACAAAACAAAACAAGAGAGGAATTCAAGACGGACAACTAGACACACCCGGAAGGATAATTTTCCACTAAAGGAATGGACATCTGCAAGACTTGCACACTCCAAGCAGATCATCAGAGGGAAGGCATTGAGAGTGGATGGATGAAGGATGTGGACACTGGACTGAAGGGGGATAAGCTGAGAACCCTATGCAGGGTTGGCCAAACACCGGGACAGGCTCCTGGACCCCGCTGACTCCAGGGAAAAGGTGAGTTGAATAGGTGAGCACTGGCCCCCTCTTGCCATGGACCTTCAGAATCCTAGCTGCAGGAGAACTCATAACCCCCATGGACACCTGAGTTGGCAGGGACAGCTGCATAGAAAAGAAGCAGAGCAGGACTCCAGCCCATACGCAGCCTAGGGGTTTGGTGCAGGAACTGATGCAGTGCAGCATGGCCAGGGATGCCCATGCCTGCCCCCACCCCCACCCCCACCCCCAACCAGGAATGTCAAGCACTGCTAGATGGCTTTAGCCTTTGAGAGACTGTTTAACCTGAACAGAGCAGGGCAGACTTGCCCATGGTTAGTCCGATCACAGCACTCCCACTACTTGCTAGCCTCTCCAGGGACCCCAGTCTGGCCATGCCTGCTTACTGGGCAAGCTTCCAATGCTCAACCAGAGTGCTTCCCATGGACCCTTATCATAGCTCCTTTGCTGGCAGACCACGTTTCCCTCCCATTGAAACTTCCCCTCTGCCACTTTGCTGGCATGTACTTACCCACAGCACTCCCCACCCCCCACTGCTTTGATGGCTATGGACATGGGTGGACCCTGTCTCCCCTCCCTGGATGGTGAACATATGTGCACACTCCTCCCCTGTCCAACCCAGCTGAGGCACGGGCAGTCCACTATGTAGAGCATGCTGCTGCATTGCAAGTACCTGTGCAGATGCCAGAACCCAGCCCCTGCTGGCGCTCCACCTGTGCCACCTTAGTGTGTATACGGTGCCCCTGCCCCTACCAGCACAAGTACATACATAGATGCCAGCACCTGTCACCACATGGCCAACATGTGGACACCCGGCAGTGTCACCACAGATGGCGGGAATGTATGTGTGGATGTTTCTGCCCTACTCCCGCAGGTGTCCCCTATAGCTGATGCACGTGCATCTTGCTGTGCCACCACAGTTGCTGGCACACATGAATGAGCACAGATCTCGCTGCTACTGCCCCTACAAAGCACTTTGGCACAACTCGATGGAGTACTGGGGCCAGAAGACTACGGAATACCTAGGCCCCTCCAGCACAGCAGGTTCCTAACCTCAAGGGGATAGAGAACAAAGCCAAGGGCTTGGTCCCAGCCCCCAAGAGTAAGAGCACACAGCCATGGAGTCCTGAGCTAAGCCTTGGCCCTCTGAAATCTTCCAGAATCAAAGCTAGTTAACAGAACCCACATTATACCACAGTCAAATCCAAAGATCATCAAAAAAGATTAAAAAGATAAAAACAAAAGAACCTCATTCAAAGGAGCAACTTCAAAGATTAAAGGAACATCAGCCCACAAAGATTAGAAAGAACTAGTGCAAGAATTCTGGCAACTCAGGCTGGGCGTGGTGGCTCACGCCTGTAATCCCAGCACTTTGGGAGGCCGAGGCGGGCGGATCACAAGGTCAGGAGATTGAGACCACGGTGAAACCCCGTCTCTACTAAAAATACAAAAAACTAGCCGGGCGAGGTGGCGGGCGCCTGTAGTCCCAGCTACTCAGGAGGCTGAGGCAGGAGAATGGCGTGAACCCAGGAGGCGGAGCTTGCAGTGAGCCGAGATCGCGCCACTGCACTCCAGCCTGGGCGACAGAGCGAGACTCCGTCTCAAAAAAAAAAAAAAAAAAAAAAAAATTCTGGCAACTCAAAAAGCCAGAGTGACTTCTTAACTACAAATGACTATACCAGTTACCTAGCAATGTTTTTTGACCAGGCTCAAATGGCTGAAATGACAGACATGGAATTCAGAATGTAGACAAGAATGAAGATCAAGATTTAGAAAAAAGTCAAAATCCAATCCAAGGAATCTAAGGAATATAATGAAACAACACAGGAGTTAAAAGATGAAATGGCCATTTTAAGAAAGAACCAAACTGATCTGATAGAGCTGAAAAACATACTACAAGAATTTCATAAGATAACCACCAAGTATTAACAGTACAATCGACCAAGCTGAGGAAACAATCTCAGAGCTTGGAGACTGGTTCTCCAAAATAACTCAATGAGACAAAAATAAAGAAAAACCATTAGAGAATGAACAAAACCTCTGAGAAATATGGGATTACATGAAGAGACTAAGTCTACAACTCAGTGACGTCCTTGAAAGAGAGGGAGAGAAAGCAAGCAACCTGGAAAACATACATTTGAGAATATCATCCATGAAAATTTCCCCAAACTCTCTAGATAGGAATAAAATTAAAATTCAGGAAATGCTGAGAACCACTATGAGACAGTATACAAGATGGCCATCCCTCACGTCACACAGTCATCAGATTCTCCAAGTGTAGTATAGTTTGAAGTTGGGTAGTATGATACCTCCAGCTTAAGTTCTTTCTACTTATCATTGCTTTGGCTATTTTTCATGTCTCCAAGGTAGGCATAAAAAAAAAAAAAAAAAGAAACAGAAAAGGCAGCTAGAGAAAAGGGGTAGGCCACTTACAAAGGGAATCACATCAGGGTAACAGTGAACCTTTCAGCAGAAATCCTATAAGGCAGAAGACATTGGAGGCCTATATTCAGCATTCCTTTTTTTTTTTTTTGAGACAGAGTCCCCAGGCTGGAGTGCAGTGGTAGTGGCATGATCTCGGCTCACTGCAACCTCTGCCTACCGGGTTCAAGTGATTCTCCTGCCTCACCCTCCTGACAGCTGGGATTACAGGCACATGCCAACATGCCCAGCTAATTTTTATATTTTTAGCAGAGACAGGGTTTGCCATGTTGGCCAGGTTGGTCTTGAACTCCTGACCTCAAGTGATCTGCCCGCCTTGGCCTCCCAAAGTGCTAGGATTACAGGTGTGAGCCACTGCACCCAGCCATATATTCAACATTCTTTAAAAAAACTCCAGTGAAGAATTTCATATCCAGCCAAACTAAACTTCATAAGCCAAAAAGAAATAACATCCTTTTCAGACAAGCAAATTCTAAGGGAATTCGTTACCAGCAGAACTCCCCTACAAAAGGTCCTTACAGGAGTGCTAAATATAGAAAGGCCATTACCAGCCACCACAAAAACACACTTAAGTACACAGACACTAACACTACAAAGCAACTCCACAATTGAGTATGCATAATAACTATCTAACAACAAGATGACAGGATCAAATCTGCCCATATCAATATTAACCTTGAATGGAAATAGGCTACATGCCCCAATTAAAAGGCACAGAGGGGTAAGTTGGATAAAGAAGCATGACCCAACTGTATGCTGTCTTCAAAAGACTCATCTCACATGCAATGACACCCGTAGCCTCAAAGAAAAAAGATGGAGAAAAATCTACCAACCAAGCAAACAGAAAACAAAAAAAAGCAGGGGTTGCTTTCTAATTTCAGACAAAGCAGAGTTTAAAGCAACAATGAAAAAAAAAAAGACAAAGAAGGGCACACATAATAGTAAAGGAATCAATTCAACAAGAAGACTTAACTATCCTAAATATATATGCACCCAGATTCATGAAACAAATTCTTAGGAACCTAGAAAGAAACTTACATAATAATGGTGGGAGACTTCAACACACTGCACCACCAGTATTAGACAGATCATTGAGACAAAGAACTAACCAAGATGTTTGGGACTTGAATTCAACATTTGACCAAATGACCCTAATAGATATGAACAGAACTCTCCTCCCCCAAATAACAGAATATACATTCTTCTCATTTGCACATGGTACATACTAGAAAATCGACCACACAATCAGCCATGAAACAATTCTCAGCAAATTAAAAAATTCCAAAATCATACTGACCACACTCTCAGACCACAGTGCAATAAAAAGAGAAACGAATACTAGGAAGGTCACTGAAAACCATATACATAGTATATGTGCTGCTGAAGAGACCACAGAAAACCATATAATCACAAGGAAATTAAACAACCTGTTCCTGAACAACTTCTGGCTAAACAATGAAAATAAGGTAGAAATGAAATTCTTTGAAACTAATGAGAACAAAGATATAACATACCAGAATCTGTGCAACACAGTTAAAGCAGTGTAAGAGGGAAGTTTATAGCATTAACCTACCACCACACCAGAATGAACTAGAAAAACAACAGCAAATCAACCCAACAGCTAGGAGAAGACAAGAAATAACAAAATCAAAGCTGAACTGAATGGAATTGAAATGTGAAAAATCATACACGAGATCAGTAAATTCAGAAGTGGGTTCTTTAAAAGAAAAAATACAATTGATAGATCGCTACCTAGACTAATGAACAAAAAAAGAGATGATCCAAATAAATGCAATCTGAAATGGCAATGGGGACATTATCACTAACCCACAGATGTAAAAAAAACCCTCAGAAATTATTATGAACACCTCTATGCACTCAAACTAGGAAACCTAGAAGAAACAGATAAATTCCTGGAAACATACAACCTCCAAAGATGAACCAGGAAGAAACTGAAAGACTGAACAGACCAATAATGAGTTCTGAATCAGTAATAAGCCAAACCAAAAAAAGCCACAGCAATCACGTGTGAGAAAGAAATAAAAGGCATTCAAATAGGAAGAGAGTAAGTCAAATTATCTCTGTTTGTAGACAATATGCTTCTATACCTAGAAAATACCACAGTCTCTGCCCAAAAGCTCCTATGTCTAATAACACCTTCAAGGAAGTGTCAGGATAAAAAAATCAATGTATAAAAACCAGAGGCATTTTTATACATCAACAACCAAGATGTAGAGCCAAATCAAGAGTGTAATCCATTCACAATAGCCACAAAAAATATAAAGAATCTAGGAGTATAGCTAAATAGGGAGGTGAAAAATTTCCACAAAGAAATTTACAAAACACTGCTGAAAGAAATCAGAAATGACACAAACAATGGAAAAACATTCCATGCTCATCCACAGGATGAATCAACATTAACATGGCCATAATGCCCAAAGAAGTTTACAGATTCAATGCTATTCCTATCGAAGTACCAATGACATTCTTCTCAGAATTAGAAAAAAACTATTTTAAAATTCATATGGAACCAAAAAAGAGCCCCAGTAGCCAAAGCAATGCTAAGCAAAAAGAACTAAGCTGGAGATATCACATTGCCCAACTTCAATCTACACTACAAGGCTATAGTAACTGATATAGTTTGGCTCTGTGTCCCCACCAAATCTCGTGTTGAATTGTAATCCCCAATGTTGGAGGTGTGGCCTTGTAGGAGGTGACTGGATCATGTGGGCTTCTTATGAATGGTTTGGCCCCAACCCTCTTGGTGCTGTCCTTGAGATAGTGAGTTCTTGTGAGATCTGGTTGTTTAAAAGTGTGTGGCACTCTCTCTCTCTTGGCTCCTGCTCTGGTCATGTGAAATGCCTGCTCCCCATTTGCCTTCCACCATGAATATAAGTTTCCTGAGGCCTCCCCAGAAGCTGAGCAGATGACAGACTCATGCTTCCAATTAAACCTCTTTTCTTTATCAGTTACCCAGTCTCAGGTATTTCTTTATAGCAATGTGAGAACAGACTAATATCATAACCAAAACAGCATGATACTGGTACAAAAACAGATACATAGACCAATTGAACAGAATAGAGAGCCCAGAAATAAAGCTGCTCACCTACAGCCATCTAATCTTTGACAAAGTCGATAATATCAAGCAATGGGTAAAGGATTCCTGTGCAATAAATGGTGCTGTGACAACTGGCTAGCCATATGCAGAAGATTGAAACTGGACGCCTTTCTTACCCCATATAAAAAAATCAACTCAAAATGGATTAAAGACTCAAATATGCCATCTCAAACCATAAAAACCCTAGTAGAAAACCTAGGACATACCCTTCTGGACACAGACCCTGGCAAAGATTTCATGGCTAAGACCACAAAATCAGTTGTAACAAAAACAAAAACTGACAAATGGGATCTAATTAAACTAAAGAACTTCTGCACAGCAAAAGAAACTATGAACAGAGTAAAAAGACCATCCACAGAATGGGAGGTAATATTTGCAAACTATGCATCTAACAAAAGTATAATATCCAGGATCTATAAGGAACTTAATAAATTAACAAACAAAAAACAAAGAAAAAGTGGGCAAAGGACATGGATAGACACCTCTAAAAAGACAACATGTGGACAAGAAGCATGTGAAAAATGCTCAACACCACTAATCATTACAGAAATCCAAAACAATGAGATACCATTGATCTCATTGATCCAAATCAATGAGTTACATGAGATACCATCTCATACTAGTCAGAATGGCTATTATTAAAAATTCAAAAATGAACCGATGCTGGTGAGGTTGTTGAGAAAAGCAAATGCTTATATACTGTTGGTGGGAAAGTAAGTTAGTTCAGTCACTGTGGAAAGCAGTTGTGATGCTTTCTCAAAGAACTTAAAACAGAACTACCATTTGACGCAGAAATCCCATTACTGGATATATATCCAAAGGAATATAAATTGTTCTACCATAAAGACACATGCACATGTATGTTCATCACAGCACTATTCACAATAGCAAAGACATGGACTCAATCCAGGTGCCCATTCATGGTGGACTGGATAAAGAAAATGTGATACATATATACACATACACACATACACACACACACCATGGAATATTATACAGCCATAAAAAGAATGAGATCATGTCTGATATGATTAGGCTCTGTGTCTCCACCCAAATCTCATCTTGAATTGTAATACCCATAATCCCCACATGTCAAGGAAGAGGCCAGGTGGAGGTAATTTTGGAGGTAATTGAACCATAGAGGTGGTTTCCTCCAAGCTGTTCTTGTGATAGTGAGTTCTCATGAGATCTGATTTGTTTTTTTGGAGATGGAGATGCTCACATCTCAGCTCACTTCAACCTCCGCCTCCCAGGTTCAAGCAATTCTCCTGCCTTAGCCTCCTGAGTAGCTGGAACTATAGGTGCCCACCACCACACCCGGCTTTTTTTTTTTTTTTTTTTTTTTTTTTTGTATTTTTAGTAGAGACGGGGTTTTACCACATTGGCCAGGCTGGTCTCAAACTCCTGACCTCAAGTGATCCACTGCCTTGGCTTCCCAAAGTGCTGGGATTACAGTTGTGAGCCACTGCACCCGGCTGAAATCTGATGGTTTTATAAGGGGCTCTTTCACCTTCGCTCAGCACTTCTCCCTCCTGCCGCCTTGCAAATAAGGTGCCTTGCTTCCCCCTTGCCTTCTGCCATGATTGTAAGTTTCCTGAGGTCTCCCCAGCCATGAGGAACTGTGAGTCGATTAAACTTTCCTTTATAAATTGACCAATATCAGGCAGTTCTTTGTAGCAGTATAAAACAGACTAATACAATGTCCTTTACAGGAACATGGATGGAACTGGAGGCCATTATCCTAAGTGAACAAATGCAGGAAAAGAAAACCAAATACCACATGTTCTCATTTGTAAATATAAGTAAACATGAACACAAAGAAGACAGCAAAAGGCATCAAGGCCCACCTGAGGGTGGACCTTGGTAGGAGGTTGAGGACTGAAAAATTACCTATTGGATACTACACTTATTACTTGGGTGATGAAATAACCTGTACACCAAATCCCCATGACACACAACTTACCTAAGTAACAAACCTGCATATATGCCCCTAAAACTAAAAGTTAAAGAAAAACAATAACTTGTATATGCATGTGTGTGTATATGTGTGTGTGTATGTTTACTACTTTGTAAAGAAAGTTAAAATAGTTATACTATTTTGACAGAAACATCAAATTCCCACACATCAAATATTTATGGTGTCATTCCCATTGAGTTTTTTATTTTTTTCTCTTATTAGCTTTCTGCTATGGTCTTAATGTTTGTGTGCCCCTCTCCAAATTTATGTGTAGAAACTTAATCCCCAGTGTAACAGCACTGGGTGTGGGTCCTTTGGGGAAGTAATTTAGGAGGTCTCCAATCTTGGGAACAGAATTAGTACCCTTGTGAAGGAGGCTTAAGAGAGTAATCCTATCCTACTTTTCAAAGGCAGAAACTGAAGCTTACAAAGGAAACCTTGGTGAACTCACAGAGCCACTACATGATCTATTTGGAATTTGAATTCAGGCCCGTAACTACAAAGCCTGTACTCTCAACAGGTGCATTCATTACATTGTTTCAACACTTGCTGACTGCATACTCATTGCCAGGAGTTTAACATGCAATATTTCATTTAATAGCCACACAATTCTTCGGGATGTGTCAGAATCTTACATTTTACTGATAAGATAAGGAAACTGACACCCAAAGAAATTAATTAACTTGTCCAGGGTCACACAATAACAAAACAATAAGTTCTAGTCCATGCTTTCAATATTGCTCTTAACTGCTTCCCTAAATACCTTCCCAATGATGATCCAAACCCAACCCACATCATTACTTTCAACAATCCTGTTTCTTCATAGTTCCTGGGAACGGAATAGAAAATAAGCTAGATGATTTACTAGAGTACAGATCTCCAAGTATCCATTTATGACTCTGTAATATCAGAGAAAAGGGATGCAGGGCTGGGGGATATACACCTAGTACTAGAAAGAAATACCTTCAAGACTTCTCAATTTTTTCCATGTGGCCCATGTTTATCATAACTAGAAAATAATGTGTTATATTAAGGAGAAATGAGTTTTCTACCTGCATTAGTTAATACACAGGGTATCTGTCATGGAGTCTACTAATTTAAATGAACTGAGCTGAACTGAAGACAGTTAGCATCAAGATCCATACATGGGCAATTTCTCTCTCATTTTTTTTAGTGTCGTTATTTCCGAGAACCTAGACTTACATAAATGTGGTTAAAAACAGTAAGTATTTACTCACTGCATGAAGCAATCAATCACTCAGGTGAGCTTAGAGTAGAATATAGCCAGAGAGTTAGCATGATGGAATACTACCAGGCTGTTATAAGCAGAAACCTCAATAAGCACATCTGCTTACTGAGAAATAAAATCACTCAATGTCACATGTTGGGCCAAAAGAGCCTCTTATAATGCATTTACTTAAAATTAAAATTAAATAATTAATGGTCCTACTTCTGGCTCTCAAATATCATTTTCATGATATTTCTTACCTATTGTAATAATTGACATGTCTGGTTGAAATTTTCTTTAAAAATTATTTTACCACAAGTATTTTATATACTACCTTTCTTCAAGAGATATTTTTAGTATCTTTTGCACAGGTATGGACAAAAACTTAGGAGTATAAAAATTTCTACCTGCATTAGTTAATAGACAGGATCTGTCATGGAGTCTACTAATTTAAAAGAACTGAGCTGAACTGAAGGCAGCTAGCATCAAGATCCATACTTGGACATGGATGTTTTTGTTCCCTGAAATGTTTGAATGAAACCGATACTTGAGGGAAGTGTGCTATTTTACCGCTTTGAGTAACTTTCCTTAGCACTGTTTTAGGGAGGGGTGGTTAATCACAGTGTGTAGGTACAATACAAGTATTAAAACTGGCCTTTTCAATAAACAACACTCAAGAAATTATGCATCTACAAGGGCAAGAAAAACAAAATGAAATCTCTACCTCACTTTTTTTTTTTTTTTTAGACAGAGTTTTGCTCTTTTTGCCCAGGCTGGAGTGTAATGGCGTAATCTTGGCTCACTGAAACCTTTGCTTCCCTGCAAACTTCGCCTCCCAGTATTACTATTTTTTTTTTTTTTTTTTAATATGAGGCAGAGGCCGGGTGTGGTGGCTCATGCCTGTAATCCCAGCACTTTGGGAGGCCAAGGCAGGTGGATCACCGAGGTCAGGAGTTCGAAACCCACCTGGCCAACATGGTGATCCCCATCTCTACCAAAAGTACAAAAAATTAGCCGGGTATGGTGGTGGGTGCCTGTAATCCCCCAGATACTCTGGAGGCTGAGGCAGGAGAATCACTTGAACCCAGGAGGAGGAGGTTGCAGTGAGCTAAGATTGCACCATTGCACTATAGCCTGGGCAACAAGAGCAAAACTTCATCTCAAAAAAAAAAAAAAAAAATTAATACCAAATGGACAAGAGACTAAAAATACAAGAATATCTTCTTAACTTTGCGATGGGATATTTTAAAAGGAGAGCAAAAACAATCTTTATAAAAGACAATATTGATAAATCTGACACACTAATATTAAGAACTTTTGTTCATCAAAGGAACCAAAAGACAATAAAAACACAGCTCAATAACAGGAGTAGATATGTTTAATATATTTGAACAATCTAGGACTAGTGTCCAGAACACAAAGGAAATTCTAACAATCAGTAGAAAAATGTGTAAAAGATTTGAACAGGCATGTCACAAAAGAAGAATCCCAAATGGCCAATAAATATGAAAAGGTGCCTGAACCTATCTGCCAAAAGACAACTGTATGTTAAAATCTCAGCAAGATCTCACTGTCTACATACAGGAGTAGCAAAAATCAAAATGTCTGATAATAACAAGTGCTGGAAAGAAAGGAAGCAACAAGACTTTTATATACTGCTGGCAGAAATGCAAATTGGTACAATTTCTTTGGAAAACTGTTTAGCATTATCAAGAAAAGATAAAGAGAGGCATATGTTATGACCCAGGAACTCTGCTTGCTAGAGAAATTTTTGCACGAATACCAGGATACATGCTTACAGGCACATTTTTCATAAAAATAATCCAAATGTCCATCAACAGTGGAATGGATAAATACCACTGTGACAAATTCATACAATGGCACACTGTATAGTAATGGAAACAAAACTGTACAACATAAATTCTCAAAAACATAATTTTGATAGAAGGAAGCCATCAAAATATAGACAGTAGGATTCCATTTACATGAAGTTCAAAACTAGACATGTTTAACTAACAGATGGTGTTTAGAAACAGATCCTTAAGTGATAAAACCATAAAGAAAAGGAAGCCGCTTCTAAAAAGTCAAATTAATACTTTATCATAAAATGCAGAGAAATGAGTGTGATTAGCAAAATAAACAGGAGCAGACAAAAGCGTTCTGGAATGCTGACAATGCCCTACTTCTCAATTAGTAGTCACTGAGGTTTTTGCCTTCATAGTTTTCATTATTTTGTGCAAGTAAGTATCTGTGTACTGTATTACATAAGGCAAGGGGTTTCAAAGATACATTTTTAAATAGTCCAAAAATAGTTAGTTTACATAATCATAATAGAAAATACCACTGAACCCAGAGAAATACAAGCAACAATGGGAGAATATTATGAATACCTCTGTGCACATAAACTAGAAAATCTAGAAGAAGTGGATAAATTCTTGGACACATACACCCTCCCAAGACTGAACCAGGAAGACACTGAATTCCTGAACAGACCAATAATGAGCTCTGAAATGCAAGCAGTAATAAATAGCCAACCAACCAAAAAAAGCCCAGGATCAGAAGGATTCACAGTTGAAGTCTATCAGGTATACAAAGAAGAGCTGGTACTATTCCTACTGAAACTATTCCAAAAAATTGAGAAGGAGGGACTCCCCACTAACTCATTCTATGAGGTCAGCATTATCCTGATACCAAAACCTAGAAGAGATACAACAAAGAAAACTTCAGGCCAATATCCTTGAAGAACATCAATGCAAAATTCTCAACAAAATACTAGCAATCCAAATCTAGCAGCACATCAAAAAGCTTACCCACCATAATGAAGTAGGTCTCATCTCTGGGAAGGAAGGTTGGTAACCTACAGAATGGGAGAAAACTTTTGCAAACTATGCATCCAACAAAGGCCTAATACCCAGCATCTATAAGGAGCTCAAACAAATTTACAAGATAAAAACCAATAACCCCATTAAAAAGTGGGCAAAGGCCATGAACAGACACTTCTCTAAAGAAGACATACAGGTAGCCAACAATCATTTTTAAAAAGTTCCACATCACTGATCATTAGAGAAATGCAAATCAAAACCACAATAAGATATCATCTCACACAGTCAGAATGGCTATGATTAAAATGTTAAAAAATAACAGATGCTGGTGAGGTTGTGGAGAAAAAGGAATGCTTATACACTCAGTTTGATGAAGTTTGACTACTGCACACAACTATCTAACCACCACCTAAAACAAAATACAGAACACTTTTTAATCACCCTAGAAATTTCCTTATGCCCCTTTCCAGTAAGTTATCCTTCTCTCAACACCTGCTTTTTGTTGTTTCTTTTTTAAAAATACAAACCATTTATAAGTTAAATCTGTCATATTCATGAAATAACAATTCAATTTTTCTTTATAGTAGTCTTCCAAGGGAGGCTAGCTGAAAAACGTCTGAAAAACGTCTTCATTTTACTTTGGGCTATATACTTGTCACCTTCTGACAAAACATGGGTGTCACGCCAGCTATATTCAGTTATGTATCAGTTGCAATGAGGAAACAACCATGTAAGCTGAGAACATAGTGAAGGGATCAAAATAAGAGATTCCTAGTATTGAATGCTTCCCATTTCTTCAGCTGAAGAATTCCAGCTGAAAATACAAGAAGTAGAACCATGGGGTTTGGAAGATGGGCAGTGTCTAGCAGGACCTGAACACAGTTTTCTGAATATAATTAGGTTGAAAAAGCTCTTAAGGCTTACTGATTTATCTCTCTGAGCCTAGACTATGTAACTATATGTTACACAGTCACAACAGTTGGCAAAAAGAAGAAAATGGTAGGGAAGAGTTTCTACCTTTCTACCTTATACAGGTATCTGTGAATGAAATTTTACAAGATAAGTTTTGAAAATACCACAGCATGGCATGGTTTGCTATAGGTATTACAATGTAAATTGTGATTTCACATATCGCAATTCACTTCAAATCATCAATGCTGCCAGCTATGTTGTTTGGTTATTCAGATTCAAAAGAATCACAGCTGAATCTCTATTTAAATTTGGCAGGATTCTATAAAGTCAGGAAAGGCAATTGGACAAACTCCATGTCCAATCCATCTGCTTAAACTGTTTACTTATAGTAACAGCATACACATGTCTCATGTTACTGATAAACCACAGAAAAGCTTCTGGGATGCTGTTACTATCCAAACTTAAATGTAATGTTTATCATCACAAAGTAATGAGAAAAGTCAATGCAAATACAGATCACATTGACTTGGACCAAATTTAACACAATGGTAAGAATAAGGAAAATGCTTTTGCATATGTAAGACTATTTTTTTAAACTCTTTTTTGAAATAATTGAATATTTCTTCAATAAAAGGGTCTTTTATTTGGAGCAATTTATTTTACCTTAAATTCTGAAAATTAATTTTATTGTTAAACATAAACATACAGAAAAGTCAGAAAAAATAGCAAACCTGTATTTTAATTTTACAGAATTTTAAGAATAATTTTAATTTGAACAATGTGTAACCAGTATCCAGTCAAGAAAAAGAAAACTAGAAGCACAGAGGAAGCCACCTATATGACTCTTTCTGACCACACATCTCAATCTTCTCTCTGAACAATCACGATCCTGATTTTTAGGAAATTTCTTTTTCTATTTTCTTTACAGTTTTACCACCTATGTGTTACTCCAAAACAATACAGGTCCTTTTGTCTTTTCTTGAACTTTATATGACTGGAATTGTAACAGTATATATATTTTTTGGTGACTTGTTTCACTAAAGAGAGTTTGTGAGATACATACTGTTATCCATAGATGTAGTTCATTCATTTTTATTGTTGAATAATAATCCATTATATGAACATACCATAATTTGTATCTCCAGCTATTGATGGATTCTTGCACTATTTTCCATATGTGGTGATTATAAACAATGCTGCCATTGAACATTTGTGTATATCTTGCCTGGTGGATATATGCATTGCTTTCCATGGAGTGTATGCCTAAAAGTGAAATATGATACACATGTCTACAAATTTAGTAGACAACAGTAGACTGTTTGCTACATGGTAGGCTCAACTTATGTTATCACGAACATTGTCTGTATGTTCCCATTGCTCTAGTTCTTTGCCAATACTTGGTATTTTCAATCTAATTTTTGTCATTCTGATAAGTGAATCACATTATCACATTGAATTTTTAATTTGAATTATCCTGATTATTAAAGAGGTTGACTATCTACACATTTATTTTTTAGCTATTGGGATTTCTTTCAGAATGCCTGTTCTCTTGACCATTATCCTACTGGTTTAGTTTGTTTTTGCATCTCATTAACTTGTAGGAATTCCTTACATACTCTGGATGCCACTCTTTTGTTGATTATATATATATAAAATATTCTTCCCTTCTATTGCTTGTCTTGTTACTCTCTTCCTGGTGTCTTTTGATGAACAAAAGTTCTTATTTTCAATGCAGCCCAATTTATCAAGTTTCCCTTTACTGTTAATTTCTTTTGTGTCATTTTCTTGTCCAGGTAAAACTCCGAGGTAAAGAAGAGATTAATCTATATTATCTTCTAAAAATTAGTTTTTTCTTTTTATATTTAGATCCATCTGGAATTAATTTTTTGTTTATGATGTGAGATACAGGTAACTTTTTTTAAAAAACAAGGATATTCAATCATTATAGCCTTTATTCACTAAATAGAGCATACTTTCCCACAGTGTTCTGTGGTGCTTCCTTTTTCCATATGTGCATAGGCAAATATCTCACATTTCACGGATCAAGCATATATATACAAATGGTACTGTTTATGAATTTAATTATGTTCCATTCTTCTTTTTCTCCATCTTATCGCCAATAGTACACTATCCTAATTACTGTGGCTTTATAAAAAGTGTTTATACTTGGTAGAGCAAATCTTCCATATCGTTCCCTCTCCCCCTGCGCCACAAGTCTCGCTCTGTTGCCCAGACTGGAGTGCAGTGGCATGATCTTGGCTCACTCCAACTTCTGACTCCTGGGTTTGAGCGATTCTCCTGTCTCAGTCTCCCAAGTAGCTGGGATTACAGGTGTCCACCACCACACCTGGTTAATTTTTTCTATTTTTAGTAGAAACGGGGTTTTGTCATGTTGGCCAGGCTGGTCTTGAACTCCTGTCGTCAAGTGATCCGCCCGTCTCAGCCTCCCAAAGTGCTGGTCATATTGTTCTTTTTCAACAGGGTTTTGCACACTGTTTCATTGGATCTTTGAAATTCCGTATTTTACAATCTGCGCCTAAATACTGTTCTTTAGAAATTCTAAATAGTGTTTTGGAATTTCCAGAGAACAAAGTATTGGACTTTTAAATGAGATTTCACTGAATCTACAAATAAGCTTGGGCAGAAAAGAAAAATATACCATAGTGAGTTTTCCAATCCATAAACATTATAGATTTACTCCTAGATATTTAATATTTTGGTAATATACAAATATAATTGATTTTTATATACTGCCCATTGTCTAGTATCCTTGTTAATCTAACTTTTTTGTGCTAATATTTATCTGTAAATTATTTTACATTTTTTATGTATAACATATCATTTGCTAACAATGACTATTTCACTTTTTCTCTCAAATCTTACAACTTTTATTTATTTATTTTTCCACTAGTTAGAACCCCCATTTTAAGCAGAAGTGTTGACAGCAAATATTCTCTTTTTGTACACAATTTCAAAGGGAAATTTTTCAACATTTCACCAGTAAATATTATTTTGCTATAATAGATTCAATTAGTCAGATTAAGGAAATTCCATTCTATTCCTGGTTTACTATGAATCTTTACCATTAATTGATGCTGAACTTACCAAACGCTTTTGCTGCGTCTTTTGAGATGATATTTTTTCTTTTCTTCTGTTAATATATCATAATTTTCCAATGTTAAAGCAAACTCAAGTATCTTGAATAAATCCAACTTTGTTGTGATATATTATCCTTATTAGATATTGCATGAATCAGTTTGCTAAAATTTTGTTTAGAAATTCTGACTCCACATTTATGATTGAGATTGGTTTACAATTTTACTTTCTTTAGTTTCACTGTGACAATTGCGAATGTGGATTTCTTTTTATTTACCCTGCTTGGGCATAATTGGGCTTCTTGAATCTGTAAATTGATTTGTAAGTTTTGGAAAGTTCTAAATGATGATCACTTCAAATACTGTTTCTGCCCTATTTTCTTCTCTTTTCCTTTTGGAGCTCTAATTATACAGAAATTAGACATTTTCACCATATATTACATCCTTCTTATACTCTTCTCTTTATTTTCCATATCTTTTTCTCTCCATGCTCAGTCTGGATTCTTTCTTATGATCTATCTTCCAGTGCTTGGCTTATTCTACTGTTACCTCATCTATAATTTTTGTAACTTTTATTACTAAAATGTTCAGTTCTCAAATTCCAATTTTTTCTCAAATGTGCTATATATCTTTTAAAACAATTAATATTTATATCTTTGATCATGATAAGCATAGTTCTGGAGCCTCTGCAGGTCTGTTTCTATTGGTTTTTATGCATGTTGTCTTGTCCCTTTGTATGCTTAATTACCTTACTCTGACAAACACTACATTTGAAATTTATTTTGTTGAGATAATTTGAGACTTAGGTTGCTATTATCTTTCTCCAAAATAAATTTTCCAATTGCTTCTGTTAGCCACCTGGGGTATTAGCAATTTAGAATCATTTTAATCTTTTTTCAGTGATTTGGATTTTCCCAGCCACCTACATGATTTGAAACTGAGTTGTCTGTGTAATGACTGGTGTACTTCCTGTCCACCCTTTTTCCTTGTACAGTCCTTTAAGATCCCAAACCAAAACATGAGTTTTTTTTTTGCCATAGTCCCTACCATTGATTGTCCTAGATGCCAATATTTTTTTTTTCTCATCAGTCCTGCAAACAGTCTCAAAGGAACTAATCAAACTCATGTCCACTTCTTTTGGATCATCAATGGTACCTAGTCCAAAAATGTCAAATTTCTGGATCTTGGTCCAGTAATTATTCATTACCCTGTTTGCAGTTCAGTTTTATTTCATATTTTATCTAGTTTTATTGTCATCAGTGGAAGGACAGTTCTGAATTACCTACTGTCACTACTGCTAAGTCCATTCCTATAGAAATTTTCAAGCTTGCCTTTTACTTCCTCAGAAGATAGCAAGCATAGTTTTGTAATCTGTGACTAGTAATAACAGAGCCTTGCAGTTCTAGTTTCTGCTTACTCATCACGACTTACTTACTTTTGGGCTTATCTTTTCACTATGGCTACTTGTCCTTGTAAAATTGTTTAACAGAAAGTATCTGAGGCCTAGAATGAAGGTGTCTTCTTCCAATGAGGATTTGTATTCTCTTCTAATTGATTCCTAAAGACACCACAAGTCAATCTAGGACAACTTTAAACTCAATTCACCATCTGAAATAATACAGGTGATGTGAATTTGAGCAGCAAATCTATGCCAGGGGTTGGACTACGGGTATAAATTCTGCATTGTGCCAAAGTGCTTTCTTCATAGTCCTGAGAGTGGGATGCAAAGGTTCATCATTATGTGATGGAGTAGGCTGATGTGGTCTTATCTTCATGAAAGGAAAATCGGAAAAATCTCCTATTAGACCTCATACTTAGGCAGCCCTTATACTTTTACTTTCATCACCTTACACGATGACGCCTGTAAACCACAACCCACATTTGCCAATCTGGCACATGTTTTTTGGGGCAATTAAGTTATAAGCACAACTTTCTAAATTCTTGTTTTTTCCTTGGACTGGGAATTCTTTAATTTCTTCTTAGCTATTTGATGCTTTTAAGAAAACTGCTTTCTTCCCCACCCAGCATTTTCAGATATTTTTGTCGGAAGAGTTGGTACCAGTACCCTAGACCAAAGTATGTTAGTAAACAGAAGCGGCTTAAGATATTTTTAAAAGCATAACACATAAATAAAGCTTACACACTTTTAATTTCTGAATGAAATCAGAAAACCCAAAAAAACAGAAGGAACCTGAAATGCATAGTAAGTACTATAAAACCCAGGTCTCCTCAGTTTCCTGACCCCTTCCATGACAAGAGCATTTCTATATATCACAAGTTTAATCCATTAGGTCTAAAGTAGTTCTCCGAACTTTAGAAAAATTATCTAAAGAAACACTGTGTCAAGCGATAGTAGAAAGCATCCATGTTTTGAGGTCTAAATTAAGCAAATAAAGACCTCAAGATTCATCTCTCACCATTCCTCCATTAGTGCTTACACTTGCCCAAGTTCTACTGTCTTACCTTGTCTCTTCTAGACCGTCTTCAAATATCCTTCACTGGGTACCTGGCTTTGGCTCTAATGAGTTTGTTACTCCAGGCAGTTTTCCAAACAAAAAGGAATGGCTATTTACAATTCCTAGACTGAAATCATAAATATCATCAGCTGAATTACACTGAAATGTCAGTATTACTCTACAGAAGTCTTCATAAAGTGAGTGTGTCTTGGCTAGGTAAAAAGGATTTCAGTTTAAAAGGAGCAAAAGGATCTTATTGTAGGTAAGTCTAAACTCTTAGGTGGTCCTGCAGTGTATACTCTGAGGACAGCTTTACAGCAAGGTTCCTGACACAGACCATTTAGACTGGGAGCCAGACAACATTTTTCTCCCCCAAATTATAAGAAACCAGAGGTATTTCAGTAAATTGCCCCTTTGTGAAGGAAATAACTTTAGGTGAATTTTGATACTGAATACCTTTCTTATATAGATCATTTTGCCTTTTCCTCAAAAGTTCTATTACTTTAACCTAAAACAATATTCATGAGATAAGATACGTGTAGCAGTGTCTTCAAGCAATTGCCTTTTAATTCAAAGTACTCTATCCTTTACAAAAATAATCAGTATATAATAATTTTAAAAAAGATCAGAGATTTTTCCCAAAGCACACTGAATCTTTAAATACTGCATTCTAGCAAATGTGTGACAACTACCAGTTTCTGAACCTCTGGTATCCTGAAAGGGATGTGTTACACACAAGAACTGACTTTACAGCTCTGTCCTATTCAGTGAATAGGCTGCTTTCGGTTTCTTCAGATGACTGTACTATCTGATGCCAAAATGTAGTTGAGCACTACCTTATAAAGTTGGACATTCATATGCCTGAGAACCCCACAATTCCACCATTGAGACATATGCCCTAGACTAGAGCAGTGATTCTCAAAATATGGTCCTTGGACTAGCAGCATCAATATCACTTAGGAACTTCTTAGGAATACAGATTCTCCAGACTCACCCTAAACCTACTTAATCAGAAATCTGGGGCAGGAGCCGGGGGCAGCAATCTGTGTTTTAACAAGTTCTCTAGGCAATTCTGATGCAGACGAAAGACTGAGACCCCCAACTTTAAAGAAATTCTTGTTTATTTACTCTGATACAAGAATGTTTGAGCAGCACTGTTTGCCCATGCTTGCGTGCACTCTCTCTCTCTCTCTCACATACATACACACAAACTCTCTCTCTCTGAAATGTCCATTGTCAGAACAGATTTAAAAACTGTAGTATTAATACAACGAAGGACTTACTCTACAGCAGAGAAAAGCAATGAAAAACAGCTATAAGGCTAAAAACTTAGAACCATAATTTTGACTGAAAAAATAATTGCAGAAGTCTATCGTACAATATTTTATGAAGGTCAAAACTAACTAACGTTATTTGACAATACATTTACGTGATAAAGCAATAAAGCTATTTCTAAAAAACAATGATACACCTTTAATTCTGTACAGTATTCCCTTTAAAGGAATCAGGAATGGGGTGAGAAAGGATCATATTGAGAACCACAAATGTAGTGGTAACAATCTTACTCCTAAATTGGGTGGTGAGTTCACAGCTGTTCACTGTATTTATATTATTTTTATTACAATTTCTTTTGTATATATCAAATATAACATAATAACCTTTAAACCTAGAAAACAAAACAAAAAACCAAAAACTACAGCTAATAAATGAAAATAGCCATTACTTTAAATAGAAAATTAGAAACCACCTAAATATTATACTTTATGTAAAATGTGATATGTTCATTCCATTAAAGGTTTTTAAAGACACGATAAAGTATTTATGATAAAACAATGTAAAAAAGTCCAGTAAAATGTTTAGAAGAAGATACCATAAAATGTTATCAGTTGATATTACAGGAAGTTTTATTTCTTCTTTGTACATTTAACATTTTCCTATAGTGAATAATAAATACTTTAAAAATCACTGAGGATATTTAAACTATAATTGAGATATTTAATGATTCTAAGTCATTAAAGAAAACTGCCAAATCTGTTGGAATCAGGGGATATTGGTGTTTGTAGAAATTTGGTTGTGATTTATTAGGCTTTATAATTCAAAGTTTTCTATTTTCTGCTATAGAGTCATACATCTTTATTATTGTGATTCCTGACAAAATAATTTCAGTTTGTTTGTGTGGGGAAAATATGACTGAGGAAACCATGATCTAAAGAGGACTTCAATTTTAAAAACCTGAAAATAACTTCATTTAAACAACTGAAAAGAACAAAAGTAAAAAAAAAAAGTACATCTATTATTAACTAGCTTTAAAAAACAGAAGAAAGGCATATACTGAGTCTGCCTTATAGCTCTATGTACTGTCACAGTGAGAAAGGATCACAAAGATTAAGGTTAAAAAACCAGAGATTAGTTACACACCTCTTTTTCCAGTATTCTAGTGATCTCTCCTAGGGTCCGATCCAAAGCAGACACTTTATTGTTCGCCCATGAGCCACTGTCTTGTACTTGCAGTTGTTTTAGAAGATCTTTGGCTAATCGCTGAAGCCTTTAATACCAAATGAAAGGAAAGAATGACATTAATGAATTAGACTATAATGCTTCATTTCCCAAAATATCTTGAAACACAAGTTACTTTGAGTATTGTATTTGAAAATGCTTCACAGAGCACCTGAGGGGAGAAAAAAGCAGAAAACCAATAAAGCTGGTGTTATTTTATATTCATGACCACCAATCCACTCTTCATGGCACAAAACAGAACTAAAGGATAATATTATCAATCTACAGGTTTAGCTAGACCAATTGATGCCTTTAGTTTCTATAAGATTCTTAATTCGGAACAGAATTAGGAATCGGGAGAAGGTGAGAGGATGATAGCAGAGAAAATGAGTATAAGAACCTGAGCAGGTTTTTATACTTTGATTTAAAACTTCAAATAGGTTTGGATATTATTAGCTTTATAAACTCTCAGAAAGCTGAACTTCCAAATGTTTGTTTACAGGCAGTTTGGGGATTGTCTGCTACTGCTCATATCATTTACTTAGACGAGAACACTTATTTGCTTTCCACCAAGAAATACCACATTATACCTAGACTATAAGAGTCTTCATTCAGATCACTGTGTGCATTACTTCTTTCTGGCCCCTACCTGGTTTCATGCACCTCACTCTTGGAGCAAGCCTCCTCTGCTTTCCACTTATTTGCTTGAGAATCCACTAACAGATGCTCACCATATCTCCCCACTTTTCCCCTATATATCATCCCCGTTGCCTTAAATTTTTATCTGTGGTAGATTTCACAGTACATCATTATAATCATTTTCTTGCAAATGTCCTACATTTCCTCTCTGTTGTTCTGTTTTTCACTCTTCTTAGACAAACCCCAGCAGTGGTGATAATGTTTCTTTAGCTCTTACTATGGGCCAGGCGCCATTCTCAATGTTTTGCAGGCATTAATTTCTTTAGCTGGATTAATGAAAACAACTGCCAGACTTTTCCATTTCTGAATCTGGCGGGTGTAGGGGTGGTGGGGGGAGTCAGACCATGCAAAATACTGGTAGGACTACTGATTCAAGATCTTACTAAATCTCTCTAGGGTGTTCATTCTCCCACTGTCCACAAAGATTTGCTTCATACATTCCCCACTCTCTTCAAAACTCCACCCTTTCCTTTCTCTCTCTTGCTTTCATAAGATGATCCTACATTTCAAAGAGAAAATAGAAGTTATTGGAACAAGAAAATTTTCACTTTCGGCCATAAAATCTACAAGCTTATCTGCATTTCACCCATCTTCTTCTTTGTTCCTCTTATTACAGTCATTCCTTCCAGGCAGGACTAATTTCACCACACAGGATGTATGCATGAGTTCTTTCTGGATCTCAAGCTCTCTCTTCTTCCTGTCTCAGGTCTTTCTGCAAATGCTCTTCATCTTTTCCTTCTGAAATGCTTCCTCCACTTCCACATTACCTAGAACATTACTATTTATCCCTCGGCTCTTAGCACAAACATTACTTTCTCTGATTTGATTATTTCTTCAAAGCACTCATCACAAGAGAATTAAAAATACTTACTGAACTAACTGTTTAATGTGTGCTTCTTCTGTGCAAAGCTTTACAAGGGAATTTCCTGAAGTGATAGAAATGTTCTATATTTGCACTGTCCAACATGGTGGCTAGAAGCTATTGTATTGAACAGTACAGAAGCAGAGTATTAACTTCATGAGAGAGGTGATCGCCTATCTCCTCACTGCTTTATCCTTATCATGTAACATGCTACTTTTACAGAAGTACACTCATTAGATATTTAATAAATTCATGTCCTACAGGGAAAACTTCTTCTTTACATTAATTTTAACAATATCCAGACCAGGGATGGTGGTTCATGCTTGTAATCCCAGCACTTTGGGAGGTCAAGGCAGGAGGTTCACTTGAAGCCAGGAATCTGAGATCAGCCTGGGTAACAAAGCAAGACCTAGTTTCTATAAAAAATAAATAATTAGCTGGCAATGGTGGCGTGCACCTGTAGTCCTAGCTACTCAGGAGGCTTAGGTGGGAGGACTGCTTAAGTTTCGGCGTTCTAGACTGCAGTGAGCTTACACCACTGTGCTCCAGCCCAGGCAAGAGAGTGAGACCTCCATCTCTAAAAAGAAAAAAACCCAATAACTTCATAGGTTACAAAATACTTTCATGTACATGATCCTATTTAATCCTCTCAACAATGCTGTCAATTAGGATTAGCCCTATTTGAAAATGCAAAAACTGATGCAGAGCAAGATAGCAAAATGGAAGCCTTCACAGATGTCCTCCATACAAGAACACCAAATTGAACAACTATCCACATAAAAACATACCTTAAAAATACTGCATGTTGGAATTGAACAATGAGATCACTTGGACATAGGAAGGGGAACATCACACACTGGGTCCTATTGTGGGGAGAGGGGAGGGGGGAAGGATAGCATTAGGAGATACACCTAATGTAAATGACGAGTTAATGGGTGCAGCACACCAACCTGGCACATGTATACATATGTAACAAACCTGCACGTTGTGCACATGTACCCTAGAACTTAAAGTATAAAAAAAAAAAAAAAAGAACCAAAAGTTGCGTGAATCACCACAGTACCCGGTTTTAACTTCATATCACTGAAAAAGGCACTGAAGAGGTAGGAAAGACAGTTTTGAAATGCTGATGCCACTCCTCCCTCATCCCCCAGCAGTCACCCTGTGGTGCAGACAAAGAGTCTATGCACTTGGGAGACAGGAAGCACAGTGACAGAGGGACTTTGCATTGGAACTCAGTGCTAGCCTGTTACAGTGGAAAGCAACAGGACAGAATTCAGCTGGCCCCCACAGAGAGAGCATTTAGACTAGCCTTAGAGAGCAGGGAATCGCCCATCCTAGCAGTCGGAACTTGAGCTCCAGCAAGCCTTGTTACTGCAGGTTAAAGTGTTCTGGGGACCTAAATAAACTTGAAAGGAGGTTTAAGCCACAAGAACTGCAATTCCTGGGCAAGTCCTGGCGTTGTGCTGGGCTCGGAGTCAGTGAACTTGGGAAGAACGTGACCTACGAGACCAGCCAGGGCAGCCAAGGGAGTGTTTGCACCCATTGCCCCCAACCCCAGGCAGCTCACAACTCTGGTACAGATTCCTTCCCTATGCTTGAGTAAAGGGGAGGGAAGAGTAAAGAGGACTCTGTGCCAGGCACAGTGGCTCATACCTATAATCCCAGTGCTTTGGGAGGCTGAGGCAGGAGGATTGCTTGGGCCCAGGAGTTCGAGACCAGCCTGGGCAACATGGTGAAAGCCTGTCTCTACCAAAAAATACAAAAATTAGCTGGGTGTGGTGGCACACACTTGTAGTCCCACCTACTCGGGAGGCTGATGAGGCAGGATCGATTGAGTTTCAAAAGTCAAGGTGGCAGTAAGCTATGATTTCATGCTACTGTACTCTAGCCTGGGTGAAAAAGCAAGACCCTGTCTCGAAAAAAAAAAAAAGAGGACTTTGTCTTGCAACTTGGAAACCAGCTCAGCCATAGCAGGACAGAATAACTGGGCAGAATCCTGAGGCTCCCATTCCAGGCCCTAGCTCCTGGATGGTATTTTAAGACATATCCTGGGCAAAAATGGAATGGGCTACCTTAAAGGGAAAGACCCAGTCCTGGAAGGATTTGTCATCTGCTGACAAAAGAGTACTTGGGCCCTGACGAGTTAGCAGTGGTAGCCAGGAAGCACTCGCCAAGGGCCTTGGGTGAGACTCAGAGACATGATGGCTTCAGATGGGATACAGCACATTCCCAGCTGTGGTGGCTACGGGAGAGACTACTTCTGCTTGAGAAAAGGGGAGGGAAGAGTAAGGGAACTTTGTTTTGCAGCTTAGGTATCAGCTTGACCACAGTTGGGTAGAGCAATAAATGGGTTCTTGAGGTCCCTGATTCCCCAGGCCTTGGCTCTTGGACGGTATTTCTGAACCTGACCTGGGCCACAGGGGAGCCGCTGTCTTGAATGGAAAGGCCCAGGTCAGGCAGCATACACCACAAACTGAATGAAGAGCCCTTGGGCTTGAGTGAACACTGGCAGTAGCCAGGCAGTACTCACCATGGGCCTGGGGTGGTAGCGGCCACAGAAAGAGATTCCTATGACTACAGAAAGGGGAGGGAAGAGTGGGAAGGACTTTGTCTTGTGGTTTGGGTGTCAACTCAACCACAGTAGAACAGAGCACTAGGTTGATTCCTAATGTTTCTGACTCTAGGCCCTGGCTCCTGGATGGCACATCTGGACCTGCTCAGGTCAGGTAGAACTTGCCGCACTGAAGGGAGATACATAACCCTGGCCGGTTTTGCCACCTGCTGATTGTAGAGCCCTAGGGAGACTTCAGCAAACAAAGGTGGTAGCCAGGCAGTGGTTACTGCAAGCCTTGGGAGAGACACAGTAATCTGTGCTTCAGGTCTGACCTAGCACAGGCCCAGTGGTGGGGGCTGCAGGGGTGCTTGTGTCAACCTTCATCCAGCTGCAAGTAGCTCAGCACAGAGAGAGAGACTCCATTTGTTTGGGAGAAAATAAGGGAAGAGAACAAGAATTTCTGCCTGGTTGTCCAGAAAATTCTGGATCTTATCCAAGACCACCAAGGCAGTACCTCTACGAGTCTATAAGAGTCATAGTGTTACTGGGCTTGGGGTTCCCCCAAATGCAGATATAACTGCGGTGGCCAATAACTTAGGTTTCAACACCCAAGTCCCTTTGGATACCTGGAAAGCATTCCCAAGAAGGACGGGGACAGACAAGCCTACACTGTGAAGACTACAATAAATACCTAACTCTTCAATGCCAGACACCTACAAACACCCAATATGATCTCACCTAATGAACTAAATAAGGCACCAGGGACCAATCCTGGAGAAACAGAGACAAGTGACCTTTCCGGCAGAGAATTCAAAATAGTTGTTTTGATGAAACTCAAAGAAATTCAAGATAACACACAGAAGGAATTCAGAATTCTATCAGATACATTTAGCGAAGAGATGAAAATAATTAAAAATAATCTTTGGGAGGCCAAGGCAGGCAGATCTACAAGGTCAGGAGATCGAGACTATCCTGGCTAACACGTTGAAACCCTGTCTTGACTAAAAATACAAAAAATTAGCTGGGTATGATGGCAGCCACCTATAATTCCAGCTAGTCAGTAGCTGAGGCAGGAGAATGGCGTGAACCCAGGAGGCGGAGCTTGCAGTGAGCCAAGGTCGCACCACTGCACTCCAGCCTGGGTGACAGAGCAAGACCCCGTCTCAAAATAAATAAATAAATAAATAATAATCAAGCAGAATCTCTGGAGGTGAAAAATGCAACTGACCTACTGAAGAATGTATCAGAGTCTCTTACCAGCAGAAATGATCAAGCAGAAGAAAGAATTAGTGACCCTGAAGACAGGCTATTTGAAAACAGTCAGAGGAGACAAAGAGAAGGTAGAGAGAAAGACCAGGCAGAAAGTTTACTCAAAGGGATAATAACAGAACTTGGGAAACCTAGAGAAAGGTATCAACAATCAAGTACAAAAAAGTTACAGAACTAGATTTAACCCAAATAAGATTATATCAAGACATTTAATATGCAAACTCCCAAAGGTCAAGGATTTTAAAAAGCATTCTTTTTTTTTTTTTTTTTTTTTTTTTAAATTTATTTATTATTATTATACTTTAAGTTGTAGGGTACATGTGCATAACGTGCAGGTTTGTTACATATGTATACTTGTGCCATGTTGGTCTGCTGCACCCATCAACTCGTCATTTACATCAGGTATAACTCCCAATGCAATCCCTCCCCCCTCCCCCCTCCCCCCTCCCCATGATAGGCCCCGGTGTGTGATGTTCCCCTTCCTGAGTCCAAGTGATCTCATTGTTCAGTTCCCACCTATGAGTGAGAACATGCGGTGTTTGGTTTTCAGTTCTTGTGATAGTTTGCTAAGAATGATGGTTTCCAGCTGCATCCATGTCCCTACAAAGGATGCAAACTCATCCTTTTTTATGGCTGCATAGTATTCCATGGTGTATATGTGCCACATTTTCTTAATCCAATCTGTCACTGATGGACATTTGGGTTGATTCCAAGTCTTTGCTATTGTGAATAGTGCTGCAATAAACATACGTGTGCATGTGTCTTTATAGCAGCATAATTTATAATCCTTTGGGTATATCCCCAGTAATGGGATGGCTGGGTCATATGGTACATCTAGTTCTAGATCCTTGAGGAATCGCCATACTGTTTTCCATAATGGTTGAACTAGTTTACAATCCCACCAACAGTGTTCTATAGAGGCCAGGCACAGTGACTCATGCCTGTAATTCCAGCACTTTGGGAGACCAAGGCAGGCAGATCACCTAAGGCCAGGAGTTCGAGACCAGTCTGGCCAACGTGGCAAAACCCCGTCTCTACTAAAAATACAAAAATTAGCTGGCATGGTGGCGCACACCTATAATCCTAGCTACTCAGGGAGCTGAGGCACGAGAATTGCTTGAACCTGGGAGGCAGAGGTTGCAGTAAGCTGAGATTGTACCACTGCACTCTAGCCTGGGTGACAGAGTGAGGTTCTGTCTAAATAAATAAAATAGCATTCTAAAAGCAAGAAAAAAGAAATAACATAAAATGGAGCTCCAATATGGCTGTGGCAGCACACTTTTCAGTGGAAACTTTAAAGGCCAGGAGACAGTGGCATTTTGTTATTTATTTAAAGAGTTGAAGGAAAAAACCTTTTATTTGAGAATATTATATCCAGCAAAAATATCCTTCAAACATGAAGGAGAAATAAAGACTTCCCCAGAAAAACAAAAGCTGAGGAATTTCATCAACACAGGACCTTTCCTATATGAAATGCTAGCAAATTATTCAACATGAAAGAAAAGGATGTTAATAAGCAATATGAAATCATCCGAAGGTGCAAAACTCACTGGTAATAGTAAGCACACAGAAAAACACAGACTATTATAACACTATAATTGTAGTATGTAAACTATTCATATTGTGAGTAGAAAGACTAAAAGATGAACCAATAAAAAATAACTACGTTTTAAGATATAGTACAAAAAGTGAAAAAGCAGAGGGATGAAGTTAAAATGTAAAGTTTTTATTAGTTTTTCCTTTGCTTGTTATTTAGTTTTTTTATGCAATTGGTGTTAAGTTGTCATCAGTTTAAAATAATGGGTTATAAAATATCAATTGCAAGCTTCGTGGTAACCTCAAACCAAAAACCACACAACAGATTCATATAAATAAAAGCAAGAAATCAAAACACATTGCTAAAGAAAAATTACCTTCACTACGAGAAAGGAAGAAAAGAGGGAAAAGACCACAAAGTAACCAGAAAACAAATAACAAAATGGCATAAGTCCTTACTTATCAATAACTGGATGTAAATGGAATAAGCTCTTCAATCAAAAGACATGCAATGGCTGAATGGATTAAAACAAGAAGATCCAACTATTTGTTGCCTCCAAGAAACACACTTCTCCTATAAAGACACAGACTGAAAATAAAGGGATGGAAAAACATATTACATGAAAATGGAAACCAAACAAGAGTACAAGTAGCTATACTTATATTAGAAAAAATACATTTCAAGACAAAACTATAGAGACAAATAATGTCATTATACAATAATAAAAGGGTCAATTCAGTAAAACAATATAATAATTATAAATATATATGCACTGAATACTGGAGCACACAGATATGTAAAGCAAGTATGATTAGAACTAAAGAGAGAGACAGGCCCCAATACAGTAACAGCTGGAGACTTCAGCGCCCCACTTTTAGCACTGGACAGATCATCCAGACAGAATATCAACAAAGAAACACTGGATTTAATCTAAACCATAAACAAAATGGACCTAATAGATATTTACAGAACATTTCATCCAATGGCTGAAGAATACACATTCTTCTCCTTAGCACATGGATCATTCTCATGAACAGATCAAGTGTTGGACCACAAAATAAGTCTTAAAAACTTCAAAAACCTGAAATTATATCAATAGTCTTCTCTGACAAAACTAGAATAAAACTAGAAATCAATAAGAGGAATTTTGGAAACTATACAAACACATGGAAATTAAACCACATGGTCCTGAATAACCAGTGGGTTAATGCAGAAGTTGATAAAAAAAATCAATAATTTTCTTGAAACAGCTGTGTGTGGTGGCTGATGTCTGTAATCCTAGCACTTTGGGAGGCTAAGATAGAAGGACCCCTTGAAGCCAGGAGTTTGAGGCTAGTCTGAACAGGAAAGCAAGACCCCATCTCCACACATAAAAAAAAAAATTCTTGAAAATATTATAATGGAAACATAATATAACAAGACCTATAGTGTTATATTATATTATAAGGATATAGTGAAAGCAGTACTAAGAGGAAAGTTTATACCTATAAGCATTTATATCAAAAAAGTAGAAAAACTTAAAATAAAAAACCTATAGCTACATCTTAAAGAGCTAGAAAAGCAAGAACAATCCAAACCCCAAATTAGTAGAAGAAAAGAAATTACAAAGATCAGAGCAGAAATGAATGGAATTGAAAGAAAATAATATAATCAGTGAAATAAGAAGTTTGTTTTTTGAAAAGATAAAATCAACAAACCTTTAGTCAGACTAAGAAGAAAAAGACCCAAATAAATAAAATCAGAGATGAAAAAAGAGACATTACAACCAAAACCACAGAAATTTAAAGGATCATTAGAGGCTACCATGAGCAACTACATGTCAATAAATTGGAAAGCCTAGCAGAAATAAGTAAATTCCTACACATATACAACCAACCAAGGCTGAACTACGAAGAAATCTAAAATCTGAAGAGACCAATAACAACTAATGAGATTGAAGCCATAACAAAAAGTCTCCCAGAAAAAAAAAAAAAAAAAGTCCAGGACCTGATGGCTTCACTGCTGAGTTTAACCAGATATTTAAAGAAGTAATATCAATCTTACTCAAACAATTCTAAAAAGTGGAGGAGAAGAGAATATTTTCAAACTCATTCTAGGAGGTCAGTATTATCCTAATATCAAAACCAGACAAAGACACACAAAAAGAAAACTATAGGTCAATATCCCTGATGAACATTGATATAAAAATCCTCAACAAAATACAAGCAAATGGAATTCAACAACACATTAAAAAGATCATTCATCGTGACCAAATGAGATTTATCCCAAGGATGCAAGGATGGTTCAACATATGCAAAGCAATGTGATACATCATATCAACAGAATGAAGGACAAAAACAACATAATCATTTCAAAGGATGCTGAAAAAGCAAGACAGAGTCTTGCTCTGTTGCCCAGGCTGGAGTGCAGTGGTGTGACTCAGCTCACTACAACCTCTGCCTCCCAGGTTCAAGCCATTCTCGTACCTCAGCCTCCCAACTAGCTGGAACTACAGGCTCACACCACCATGCCCAGCTAAGCTTTTGTAGTAGAGAAGGGGTTTCACCATGTTGCCCAGGCTGGTCTCAAACTCCTGAGCTCAGGCAATCCACCTGCCACAGCCTCCCAATGTGCCAGGATTACAGGTGTGAGCCACCGTGCCTGGTCTGAAAAAGCATTTGATAAAATTCAATGTTCATTCATGATAAAAACCTTCAAAAAACTGTATATAGAAGGAACATACCTCAACACAATAAAAAACATATATGACAGACACAGAGCTAGTATACTGAACAGAGAAATGCTAAAAGCCTTTCCTCTAAGAACTGAAACAAAACAAGGATACCTACTTTCACCACCGTTATTTAACACACTCCTGGAAGTCCTACCTAGACCAACTGGACAAGAGAAAGAAATGAAGGGCATCCAAATTGAAAAATAAAAAGTCAAATTATCCTTATTTGCAGATGATATGATCTTATGTTTGGAAAAACCTAAAGACTCCACCAAAAAACTATTAGAACTAATAAACAAATTCAGTAAAACTGCAGGATATAAAATCAACATATGAAAATCACTAGCATTTCCACATCCCGACAGCAAACAATCTGAAAAAGTCAAGAAACTAATCGTATTTACAATAGCTTCAAATAAAACAAAACACCTAGAAATTAACCAAAGAAATAAATGATCTCTACAATGAAAACTATACAACACTGATGTAAGAAACTGAAGAAGACACAAATAAATGGAAAGGTATTCCATGTTCATGGAATGAAAGAATATTGTTAAAATGTCTATACTATCTAAAGTAATCTACAGTTTCAATGTAATCTCTATCAAAATACCAATGAAATAAGTATTTTTCTATTTCACAGAAATTGAAAAAGCAATTCTAAAACCTATATGGAAGTACAAAGGATGCAAAATAGCCAAAGCTATTCTGAGCAAAAATAACAAAACAGAAGGAGTCACGCTATCTGACCTCAAAAGTATACTACAAAGCTATAGTAACCAAAACAGCATGGTACTTACATAAATACAGATACATAGTCCAGTGGAACAGAATAGAGAATGTGGAAACAAATCCTTACATCTATGGAGAATTCATTTTTGACAATGTCACGAAGAATATACATTGAGGAAAAGACAGTCTCAGGACAGTCCCTTCAATAAATGGTGCTGAAAAAACTGGATATCCATATTCAAAAGAATGAAACTAGTAACCTATCTCTTGTCATATACAAAAATCAAATCAAAGGGAATTAAAGACTTAAATCTAAGACCTCAAGCTATGAAACTATTACAAGAAAACACTAAAGAAATTCTCCAGTACATTGGACTGAGCAAAGATTTCTTGAGTGTAGGCCAGGTGCGGTGGCTCACTCCTGTAATCCCAGCACTTTGGGAGGCTAAGGCGGGCGGATCACGAGGTCAGGAATTCGAGACCAGTCTGGTCAACATAATGAAACCCTGTCTCTACCAAAAATAAAAAAATTAGCCAGACATGGTGGCATGTGGCTGTAGGCCCAGCTACTCAGGAGGCTGAGGCAAGAGATTTGCTTGAACCTGGAAGGCGGAGGTTGCAGTGAGCCGAGATTGAGTCACTGCACTACAGCCCGGGCAACAGAGTGAGACACCGACTCAAAAAAAAAAAAATCTTGAGTGTAATCCCATAAGCATGGGCAACCAAAGCAAAACATGGACAAATGGGATCACATCAAGTTAAAAAGCTTCTGCATAGCAGAGGAAAGAATCAACAAAGTGACGAAACAACCCACAGAATGGGAGAAAATATTTACAAACTATCCATCTGACAATGGTGTAACAACCAGAATATATAAGAGCTCAAAGAACTCTGTGGGAAAAAAAAAATCTAATAATCTTATTTAAAAATGGGCAAAAGATCTGAATAGACATTTCGCAAGAGAAGACATACAAATGGCACACAGGTGTATGAAAAGGTGCTCAACATCACTGATAACAGAAAAATGCAAATCAAAACTACAATGAGATATCATCTCACCCCAGTTAAAATGGCTTTTATCCAAAAGGCAATAACAAATGCTGGTGAGTATGTGGAGAAAAGGGAACCCTCATGCACTATTGGTGGGAATGTACTATAAATTAGTAAAACCACTATGAAGAACAGTTTCGAGGTTTCTCAAAAAACTAGAAACAGAGCTACCGTATGATCCAGCAATCCCACTGGTGGGTATATACCCAAAAGAAAAATCAGTATATCGAAGAGGTATCTGTTCTCCCATGTTTATTGCAGCACTATTCATAACAGCCAAGATTTGGAAGCAACCTAAGTGTCCACCAAGAGATAAACTGATAAAGAAAACGTGGTATATATACAGAATGGAATATATTCACCAATAAAAAGGAATGAGATCTTAGCAACTGCAACAACACAGGTGGAACTGGAGGTCATTATGTTAAGTGAAATAAACCAGGTGAAGTAAGACAAACTTTCCTTGTTTTCACTTATGTTTGGGAGCTAAAAATTACAACTGAATTCATGGAGACAGAGAGTAGATTGACGGTTATCAGAGGCTGGGAAGGGTAGTGGGGAAGTGGGAGTCATTAATAAGTACAAAAACATAGTTAGATTGAATGAATCAGATCTAGTATTTGATACCATAACAGAGTGACTAAGGTCAACAATTTATTGTAAGTAACTAAAGGAGTATAATTGGATTGTTTGTGACACAAAGAGAGGATAAATGCTTCAGGTGATGGACATCTCATTTACCCTGAGGTGATTATTATGCATTATATACCTGTATCAAAATATCTCATGTACCCATAAACATATACACCTACTATGTGCCCACAAAAATTAAAACTAAAAAAGTGCAAAATCTAAGGCTCAAGATAGTTAGGTGACCTTCCCAAGGTCATACAGTTGGTAAAATGTATTATAGAACTTGAAACCTAAGCCTTTAATCTTCAAATCTTATGCTTTTGCGATCATACCATATTAGTCAATTTAATTTTTAATTTTTTTTTTTTTTAAAAGACAGGGTCTCACTATGTTGCCCACACTGTTCTTGAACTCCTGGGCTCAAGTGATCCTCCTACTTCAGCCTCCCAAAGTGCTTGGTAATATTACAGGTGTGAGCCCACCATGCCCAGCCTCAATTTAAATAAGAAAGTTCTATTCACAAAAGACTATATTCCTAGAATACAATTTCAACTAAAAATTTATGTAAACGTTAAAATTTTTCAAAGAATACAACAACAAATGCAACTGAAAAAGGCACTGGTGAACTTCAGTTTAAGCCTCAGCTACTTACATGAAGCTTACTTTGATAAGTCAAAGAATAGAAATAAAAACTCTAAAATCAGAAGTACCTATACTTGAATTCTGGCTCCAGCACATACCATGTGTATAAACCCTGGAGAGGTTATTTAACTTCTCTGAATCTCAGTTTCTTCATCTTAAAAGTCAGGACAATATATATTTCCTTTCAGAGCTTTAGGAGGTTCGAAATGATTACTATGACAATCCTGACACCACACACTAAAGTAGACATTCAATAAATGGTCAACTATTACTACTATTCACTGATAGTATATCTCAATCTAACAAATGGAAAAATAGAATATTAAAAATAAAAAAAAAGAGTAATGGCAGCATACTTCTTTTACCTTCCAATCAAATATGGGCTAGAGTCACATCCAATTAAAGTTACTGACCTTATGTGGAAGATGATTGGCAGTGAACTTCACTGTATGATAGGTAAGTAGCCAAAGTCTGCGTACCATGTAACTAAATATCCAGCCACAGCAACAGGTATATATGAATTTAGCACTATTCTTACCAAGAATGCTGACATTTGACTGAAAATCAGTACTGAGGGAGGCACAAGGACCATTTTAATTCACAGAATACAAGAGGCTTGTATTTCACCCTGAGGTAAATCAATTCTGATCCTATCCTTCAAGGAAGAATGCCAAATCAAAGTGATGCTTTGGTAATATGAGCTACACCCGTCTCATTCCCTGCTTTCACAGAAGTACAACAAATAAAGCAGTCCCTGTCAAGAAAAAAAGCACTAGATTTTAATTCATGCAATAAATAATTATAGAATGTCAGAGAAGTCAAGCTCTGAGAGCTATATTTTCCTCACAGTGCAAAAACAGGAGCTGCTTAGAGAGTGCAGTTTTTAACACAGAAACTTTTATTTTGATTCCTTCTGGCAGATAATTTTTCTAGCATAAAAAGGAGAAGTGAAGGCATTGTAACTCCCAACCCAGGAATATGAGAAGTATCTGTCAGGTAAATGGCTTTGTGAATAATGCTGTAAGATCAAATATTTTCTTCTTAAAACTGGAACAAATTTCAGCAACTCTAAGCTCAAGTCTGTTATTGGTAAATGTGAAACGTAAAAGTATCTCTCCCAGGATTCCTAACTTTTACCTAACTTTTATCACAGTTAAGTCTGCTTGGGATGGTGGGGTGGTCCACTAGGATCATTTAGAAGATTTGTAAAAGTACAAGAAAAGATACTTGGTCCATTTAGGAACTAAGACTGTTCTTCAGCATAATGGATAGGAAGATATAAATTCATTAACTTTTCATCTCCTCTATTTGGAAGGTACATGGTCTAAATTTAGAGCTATTTTTAGACATTCATATCTGGAATTAATCAAATAAATTTAGGGCTATATTTAGTCATTCAGATCAGGAATTAGCCATTTCCCCAAGAAGTTCTTGTTTCTTTTACTGAGAAAAGGTATTTCAAACCCCAAATCAATGAGCACTAGAGCTGCTCTTTGCTACTGAGTTGGGCATTCTTTTCATGCCTTGTCATTGAACAGAGCTAGAAAATAAATATATGTGTATATACACATGCATACATATATATGGGTATATAAATGCATGTGTGTGTATTACATATACAGTCACCCTTGGTATTTGTTTGGGGATGGTTTCACTATCCCCAGATGGATACCAAAATCAGATGCTGAAGTCTACTATATATCAGGGATATTGGTCTGTTCATCAGGGATATTTGTCTGTAGTTTTCTTTTTTGTTAGGTTCTTTCCTGGTTTTGATATTAGGGTGATACTGGCTTCACAGAATGATTTAGGGAGGATTCCCTCTTTCTCTATCTTGTGGAACATTGTCACTAGAATTGCTACCAATTCTTCTTTGAATGTCTGATAGAATTCAGCTATGAATCTGTCTGGTCCTGGACTTTTCTGTTGTTGTTGGTAATTTTTAAAATCACCATTAAATCTCACTGCTTTTTATTTGTCTGTTCAGCTTTCTAATTCTTCCTGATTTAAGCTAGGAGGGTTGTATCTTTTCAGAAATGTATCCATCTCCTCTAGGTTTTCTAGTTTATGAACGTAAAGGTGTTCATAGTACCCTTGAATGATCTTTTGTATTTCTGTGGTGTCAGTTGTAATATCTCCCGTTTTGTGATTGAGCTTATTTGGATCTTCCCAATCAATAGAATTAATGGTCTATTAATTTTATTTATCTTTTCAAAGAACCAGTGTTTTGTTTCATTTATCTGTTGTGTATATATATATATATATATATTTTTTTTTTTTTTGGTTTCCATTTCATTTACTTCTCCTCTTATCTTGGTTATTTCTTTTCTTCTGCTGGGTTTGGGTTTGGTTTGTTCTTGCTTCTCTAGTTCATTGAGGTGTGTGATCTTAGATTGTCTATTTGTGCTCTTTTAGACTTTTTCATGAAGGCATTTAAGACTATGAACTTTCCTCTTTGCACCGCCTTTGCTGTATCCCAGAGGTTTTGATAGGTTGTGTCACTGTTATTTTTCATTTCAAAGAATATTTTAATTTCCATCTTGATTTCATTATTGATCCAATGATCATTCAGGAGCAGGTTATTTAATTTCCATGTATTTGTATGGTTTTGAACATTCCTTTTGGAGTTGATTTCCAATTTTATTCCACTGTGGTCTGAGAGAGTACATGATATAATTACAATTTTCTTAAATTTACTGAGACTTGTTTTGTGGCCTATCATATGGTCTATCTTGGAGAAAGTTCCATGCAACTCATCAATAGAATGTATATTCTGTGGCTGTTGGGTAGAAATATCTGTTAAGTCCCTTTGTTCTAGGGTATACTTTAAATACATGGTTTCCTTGTTGACTTTCTGTCTTCATGACCTATCTAGTGCTGTCAGTGGAGTAATGAAGTCCCCCACTATTACTGTGCTACTATCTCTCTCATTTCTTAGGTGGTGGTAGTAGTAGTAGTAGTAGTAGTAGTAGTAGTGGTAGTTTCATAAATTTGGGAACTCCAGGGTTAGGTGCATATATGTTTAGGATTGTGATATTTTCCTATTGTACGTCTTTCATCATTATATAATGTCCCTCTTTGTCTTTTTTAACCGCTGTTGCTTTGAAGTTTGCTTTGTCTGACGTAAGAATAGCCACTCCTGTTCGCTTTTGGTTTCCATTAGCATGGAATGTCTTTTTCTACCCCTTTACCTTAAGTTTATGTGAGTCCTTATGAGTTAGGTGAGCCTCTTGAAGGCAGCAATACTTGGTGAGTGAATTCGTATCCATTCTGCAATTCTGTATCTTTTGAGTGGAGCATTTAGGCCATTTACATTCGACATGAGTATTGAGATGTGAGGTACTATCCATTTGTGCTGTTGGTTGCCTGTATAACTTGTTTGTCCTTTAAATTGTATTTTTGTTTTATAGGTCCTGTGAGATGTATGCTGTAAAGAGGTTCTGTTTTGATGTGTTTCTAGGATTTGTTGCAAGATTTAGAACTCCTTGGCCAGGTGCGGTGGCTCACGCCTATAATCCTAGCACTTTGGGAGGCTGAGGCGGGCAGATCACGAGGTCAGAGATCAAGACCATCCTGGCTAACATGGTGAAACCCTGTCTCTACTAAAAATACAAAAAATTAGCCGGGCATGGTGGCGGGCGCCTGTAGTCCCAGCTACTCAAGAGACTGAGACAGAAGAATGGCGTGAATCCGGGAGGCGGAGCTTGCAGTGAGCTGAGATTGCACCACTGCACTCCAGCCCGGGCAACAGAGTGAGACTCCATCTCAAAAAAAAAAAAAAAAAAAAAAAAAAAAATTTAGAGTTCCTTTTAGCAGTGCTTTTAGGGCTTGGTAGTGGCAAATTTTCTCAGCATGTTTGTCTGAAAAGGGCTGTATCTTTCCTTATTAAACTTAGTTTCACTGGAAACATTTTTTTTTGGTTGAAAATATTTATGAATTTTTATTCATTTATTTCATTTTGCTAAAAATATTTATATGATTAGTAGTAGGAACATAGACTATTCACTAATCTACTCAGAAGCAAGGATGTATGGGTTATTTTTCTTTTTTTTATTATACTTTAAGTTCTAGGGTACATGTGCACAGGGTACAGGTTTGTTACATATGTATACATGTGCCATGTTGGTGTGCTGCACCCATTAACTCGTGATTTACATTAGGAAACAAAATTCTTGGCTCATAATTGTTTTGTTTAAGGAGGCTGAAGATAGGGCCCTAATCCCTTTTAGCTTGCAGGGTTTCTGCTAAGAAATCTGCTGTTAAAATGATAGGTTGTCCTTTATAGTTTACCTGGTGCTTTTACCTCATAGCTCTTAAGATTCTTTTCTTCGTCTTGATTTTAGTTAACCTGATGACAATGTGCCTAGGCAATGATCTTTTTGTGTTGAATTTCCCAGGTATTCTTTGAGCTTCTTGTATTCGGATGTCTAGATCTGTAGCAAGGCTGGGGAAGTTTTCCTTGATTATTCCCCCAAATATGTCTTCCAAACTTTTAGACTTCTTGTCTTCCTCAGAATGTCAATTATTCTTAGGTTTGGTCATTTAACATAATCCCAAATTTCTTGGAGGCTTTGTTCATTTTTTAAAATTCTTTTTTCTTTGTCTTTGTTGACTTGGGTTAATTTTAAAACCTTGTCTTCAAGCTCTGAAGTTCTTTCTTCCGCTTGTTAGATCTATTGCTGACACTTCTCAGTACATTTTGCATTTCTCTGTGTCCTTTATTTCCTAAAGTTGTCATTGTTTTTTATTTATGCTATTTCACTGAAGATTTTCCCCCACATATCTTCTATCTTTTTTTTATTTCCTTAAATTGGAGCTCACCTTTTTCAGATGCCTCCTTGATTAGCTTAATAATTGGCCTTCTGAATTCCTTTTCAGGCAAATCAAGGATTTCTTCTTGGTTTGGATTCATTGCTGGTGAGCTAGTGTGATTTTTTGGTGGGGGTGTTAAAGAACCTTGTTTTGCCATATTACCAGAATTGTTTTTCTGGTTCCTTTTCATTTGGGTAGGCTATGTCAGAGGGAAGATCTGGCACTCAAAGCTGCTGTTCAGATTCTTTTGTCCCATGGGCTGTTCCCTTGATGTAGTACTCTCCGTCTTTTCCTAGGGATGTGGCTTCCTGAGAGCTGAACTGTAATGACTGTTCTCTTCTGGATCTAGCCACACAGCAGGATTACCAGGCTCCAGGCTGGTACTAGGGGGTGTCTGCACAGATATCTGTAATGTGAACTTTCTTCAGGTCTCTCAGCCGTGGATGCCAGCCGTGGAGATGGCAAGGGAATGAAATGGACTCTGTAAGGGTCCTTAGTTGTAGTCATTTAATATACTAGTTTTGTGTTGGTTGGCCTCCTGTCAGGAGGTAGCATTTTCAAGAGAGAATCAGCTGTAGTAGCAGGGGAGGATCTGGCAGTAAGTGGGGCCCAAGAACAGCCAACAGAATATGACCTTTGTCTTCAGCTACCAGGGTGGCTAGGGAAGAACCATCAGGTGGGGGCAGGGTTAGGCGTGTCTAAACTCAGATTCTCCTTGGGTGGGGCTTGCTGCCGCAATGCTGTTATGTTCCCAGGAGGATTATGGCTGTCTCTGCTGTGTCATACAGGTTGTCAGGGAAGTGGGGAAAAGCTGGCAGTCACAGGCCTTACCAAGCTCCCATGCAACCCAAAAGACTGGTGTCACTCCCACTGTGCCCTGGGACAGCACTAAGTTTGTTTCCAGGCAGTGGGCGAGCTGAGCTGAGAACGTGCCTGAGGCTACCAGCCTCCCCGCTGAGAAAGCAAGGAGGCCTTTCACACCTCCTTGCCTGTTGAGCCTGAACACCGGATTCATGCTCTCCCTCAAGTTCTGGCCAGGAGACTTCGCGTTTGGTTGGAATTGTTACAAAGTTCTGCTGGAGGTTTCCTTCTCCCTGTGGTCTTTTCCCAGTTTCTATGGCAGCCCTCTGGAAGGACCCTTGTGAGACAAATCAAAAATGGCTTCCCTGGGGGACCAGAGAGCCCACGGGGTTCTCCCGCAGCCTCCTCTACCCCTGTATTTCACGCTGCTCTCTAAAATGACTCAGCTCCAGGTAAGGTCAAATCCTTCCCCCATGATCTGGAACTTCAGGTTCCCCTGTGTGTGTTTGGAGGTGGACCATCCTCCTTTCCACTTTCACAATTTGGGCACTCACTGTATTTGGACTGTCTCCCAGGTCCTGTAGGAGCAATCTACTTCCTTCAGACGGTCTGTAGGTTCTCTCAGCTTTCCTGGTATATTCCTGCAGTAGTTCGTGGAGCAAAAGTTCACAATGCAAGTCTCCACACACTGCTCTGTCTATCCAAGTGGGACCTGCAATTTAGTCCTGCCTCCTATCTGCCATTTTCAAGAGTGTGACTAGATAGAATTTTATGTTGTAAGTTGGAAATGGAGGTTTGGGTGAAAATTAAGTCTGATTTTTAACTCACGAAGTAAAACACAAGTTTATATATTTGAATAAACAGCCTATGAAAACATGGAAAATGTATTTTTTTCAATAGCATCCTATTTGAGGGAAAGAGAACTGTCATAACTGTTGGCAGAGTATAAACATACTATAAAAACTGCAAGGTTCTATTAAAATCAGAATGCACATAGCCTCTGGCCCAAAAATTTTCATTTCTAAGCAAGAGTGGGTACATAATTTGCATGGCTATTATTAAAAAGACAAAAAAACAGATGTTGATGGGGATGCAGAGAAAAGGGAATACCTATAGAACATTGGTGGGAATGTAAATAGTACAACCTTTATGGAAAACAGAATGAGTATTTCTCAAAGAACTACAAATGGAACTGCCATTTGATCCAGCAATACCACTACTGGATATCTACCCCAAGGAAAAGAAATCATCTTATCAAAAAGATAGCTGCACTTGTATGTTTATCACAGCACTATTCACAACAGGAAAGATAAGGAATCAACCTAAGCGTCCATCAACAGATGACTGGATGAAGAAAATGTGATACATACACACAAGGAAATACTATTCAGTCATTTAAAAAATGAAATCATGTATGTTTGCAGCAACATGGGTGGAAGTGAAGGCCATTATTTTAAGTGAAATAATTCAGAAACAGACAAATACTGCATCTTCTTTAAGTGGGAGCTAAATAATGTGTACACATGGACATAAGAGTGTGGACAATGGACATAGAGGATAGACAATGAAGAATCATAACTGCAAGCAGGGTGGTGAATGATGAGAATGACTTAATGGGTATAATGAACATTATATCAGTGATAGATACACTAAAAGCCCAGACTACACCCCTATGAAATATATCTTTGTAACAAAATTGCACTTGTACCTCAACCCTTAAATTTATACAAAATAAGAAAAAGAAAAATGCAGGGTCCTTCATTCAAATGTATTAACAATTTCAAGATAGCATTAGTCTACTTAAACCAGTGTGGAACCCTTCTGAGCGCAGGGTTGCATGCCTAGGAGGCCAGTTTGGTTTTCTGCCCCGCAAAATTACATATATACAATGTCATATACACAAAGTTCTTGTCTGTGGCAATAACAAAAACAATAGAAAGGGGAAAAACGTATATGGGCAACAATAGGGTAGTTGTTGAATATATTACAGAATATTCTTTATATATATATATATATATATATTTTCTGAGACAGGGTCTCACTCTGTTGCCCAGTTTAGAGCGCAGAGGTGCAATCATGGCTCACTGCAGCCTCAGCCTCTTGGGCTCAAGCAATTCTCCCACCTCAGCTTTCTGAATAGCTGGGATTACTGGCACATGTCACCATGTCTGGCTAATTTTTGCTTTTTTTTTCACATGCCCATAATCCCAGCACTTTGGGAGGCCAAAGTGGGTGGATTGCTTTAGCTTAGCAGTTTGAGACCAGTCTGGGCAACATGGCAAAATCCCATATCTACAAAAAATACAAAAATTATCTAGACAGGGTGGCACGTGCCTGTAGTCCCAGCTACTTGGGGGGCTGAGGTGGGTAGACTGCCTGAGCCTGGTAGCTTGAGGCTGTAGTGAGGTGAGATTGTACCATTGCACCCCACTCTGGGCAACAGAGTGAGACCATGTGTCTCAAAAAATGTGTATCTATCTATCTATCTATCTATCTATCTATCTATCGATTATATATATAATATCTATGTTATATATATGCAGAGATGTATAAGTAATATATAGGTTATATAGGTTCTATATATAGGTATATAAAAATAGGTAATACTTAGGAATGAAATTAAAATATTTTAAAAATGGTATCTTAGAGGAAAGGAAAATATTTTAGAAATAAAGAGGCATTTCAATTATGACTTTATGTAATTGTTAAAGCAGCGTTAGGCCAACTACAGCCCACAGCCCACTGCTCAAATAAAATGTTATTTGAACATGGTCACACAAATTCATTTATGTATTCTCTGTGACCCCCTTATGCTACAAAGATAGATAGTTGAATAAGTGAGACTCACAAAGCCTTAAATATAGACCCTCACTTTAGGCCCATAAACCCTAAAATGTTCACAACCTGGTCCTTTCTAAAAAAACGTTTGGTGACTGGCAAGACGGCCGAAAGGAACAGCTCCATTCTGCAGCTCCCAGCGAGATCAACGCAGAAGGCGGGTGATTTCTGCATTTCCAATAGATGTACCTGGCTCATCTCATTGGGACTGGTTAGACAGTGGGTACAGCCCATGGAGGGCGAGCCAAAGCAGGGTGGGGTGTTGCCTCACCCAGGAAGTACAAGCGTTTGGGGAACTCCCTCCCCTAGCCAAGAGAAGCCTTGAGGGACTGTGCCTTGAGGAATGGTGCACTCCAGCCCAGATACTATGCTTTTCCCAAGGTATTCGCAACCCGCAGACCAGGAGATTCCCTCGGGTGCCTATGACTCCAGGGCCCTGGGTTTCAAGCACAAAACTGGGTGGCCATTTGGGCAGACAGCGAGCTAGCTGCAGGAGTTTTTTTTTTATACCCCAGTGGCGCCTGGAACACCACTGAGACAGAACCATTCACTACCCTGGAAAGGCAGCTAAAGCCAGGGAGCCAAGTGGTCTTGCTCAGCAGATCCCACCCCCATAGAGGCCAACAAGCTAACATCCACTGGCTTGAAATTCTTGCTGCCAGCATAGCAGTCTGAAGTCGACCTGGGAAGCTCGAGCTTGGTGTGGGGAGAGGTGCCTGCCATTACTGAGGCTTGGGTAGGCAATTTTCCCTTCACAGCGTAAACAAAGCAACTGGGAAGATCGAGCTGGGTGGAGGCATCACAGCTCAGCAAAGCTCCTGTAGCCAGACTGCCTCTCTAGACTCCTCTCTGGGCAGGGCATATCTGAAAGAAAGGCAGCAGCCCCAGTCTGGGGCTTATAGATAAAACTCCCATCTCCCTGGGGCAGAGCACCTGGGGGAAGGGATGGCTGAGGGCACGGCTTCAGAAGACTTAAATGTTCCAGCCTGCTGGCTCTGAAGAGAGCAGCAGATCTCCTAGCACAGTGCTCGAGCTCAAATAAAGGACAAACTACGGTCTCAAGTGGGTCCCTGACCCCCGTGCCTCCTAACTGGGAGACACCTCCCAGCAGGGGTCAACAAACACCTCATACAGGAGAGCTCTGGCTGGTATCTGGTGGGTACCCCTCTGGGACAAGCATTCAGGGGAAAAAACAGGCAGCAATCTTTGCTGTTCTGCAGCATCCACTGGTGATACCCAGGCAAACAGGGTCTGGAGTGGACCTTCAGCAAACTCCAGTAGACCTGAAGCAGAGGGTCCTGTTAGAAGAAAAACTAACAAACAGAAAGGAATATGATCAACAGTAGCAAAAAGGACATTCACACAGAAACCCCATCCGAAGGTAAGCAACACCAAAGACCAAAGGTAGATAAATCCAGGAAGATGAGGAAAAACCAGCGCAAAAAGGCTGAAAATTCCAAACACCAGAAGGCCTCTTCTCCAAAGGATCACAACTCCTTGCCAGCAAGGGAATAAAACTGGATGGAGAATGAGTTTGACAAATTAACAGAAGTAGGCTTCAGAAGGTGGGTAATAACAAATTCCTCTGAGCTAAAGGAGCATCTTATAACCGAACACAAGGAAGCTAAGAACCTTGAAAAAAGGTTAGAGGAATTGCTAACTAGAATAACTAGTTTAGAGAATAACATAAATGACCTGATGGAGCTGAAAAACACAGCACAAGAACTTCGTGAAGCATACACAAGTATCAATAGCTGAATCAATCAAGCGGAAGAAAGGACATCAGAGACTGAAGATCAACTAAATGATATAAAGCATGAAGACAAGATTAGAGAAAAAAAGGAATGAGAAAAGCCTCCAAGAAATATGGGAATATGTGAAAAGAACAAAACTACGTTTGATTGGTGTGCCTGAAAGTGACAGAGAGAATGGAACCAAGTTGGAAAACACTCTTCAGGATATTATCCATGAAAACTTCCCCAACCTAGCAAGACAGGCCAACACTCAAATTCAGGAAATACAGAGAACGTCAGAAAGATACTCCTCTAGAAGAGCAACCCAAAGACACATAATCATCAGATTCACTAAGGTTGAAATGAAGGAAAAAAATGTTAAGGGCAGCCAGAGAGAAAGGTCAGGTTATCCACAAAGGGAAGCCCATCAGACTAACAGCAGATTTATCTGCAGAAACCCTACAAGCCAGAAGAGAGTAGGGGCCAATATTCAACGTTCTTAAAGAAAAGAATTTTCAACTCAGAATTTCATATCCAGTCAAATTAAGCTTCATAAGCAAAGGAGAAATAAAATCCTTTACGGACAAGCAAATGCTGAGTGATTTTGTCACCACCAGGCCTGCCTTATAAGAGCTCCTGAAGGAAGCACTAAATATGGAAAGGAAAAACTGGTACCAGCCACTGCAAAAACATATCAAACTGTAAAGACTATCAACACTATGAAGAAATTGAATCAACTAACCAGCAAAATAACCAGCTAGAATAATAATGATAGGATGAAATTCACACATAACAATATTAACCTTAAATGTAAATGGGCTAAATGCCCTAATTAAAAGACACAGACTGACAAATTGGATAGAGTCAAGAACCACTGGTGTGCTGTATTCAGGAGGCCCATCTCATGTGCAAAGACAAAAATAGGCACAAAATAAAGGGATGGAGGAAGATCTACCAAGCAAATTGCAAAAGAAAAGCAGGAGTTGCAATCCTAGTCTCTGATAAAACAGACTTATAGCCAACAAAGATCAAAAGAGACAAAGAAGGGCATTACACAAAGGTAAAGGGATAAATGCAACAAGAAGAGCTAACTATCCTAAATATATATACAACCAATACAGGAGCACCCAGATTCATAAAGCAAGTTCTTAGAGACGTACAAAAAGACTTTGACTCCCACGCAATAATAGTGCGAGACTTTGACACCCCACTGTCAATATTAGATCAACAAGACAGAAAATTAACAAGGATATTCAGGACTTGAACTCGGCTCTGGACTAAGTGGACCTAATAGACATCTACAGAACCCTCCACCCCAAATCAACAGAATATACATTCTTCTCAGTACCACATCACACTTATTCTAAAACTGACCACATAATTGGAAGTAAAACACTCATCAGCGAATGCAAAAGAACAGAAATCATAACAGTTTCTCAGACCACAATGCAACCAAATTAGAACTCAGGATTAAGAAACTCACTCAAAACTGCACAACTACATGGAAACTGAAAAAACTGCTCCTGAATGAGTACTGGGTAAATAACAAAATTAAGGCAGAAATAAGTAAGTTCTTTGAAATCAATGGGAACAAATACAAAATATACCAGAATCTCTGGGACACTGCCAAAGTAGTGTTTAGAGGGAAATTTATAGCACTAAATGCACACAGGAGAAAGCACGAAATATCTAAAATGAATACCCTAACATCACAATTAGAACAATTAGAGAAGCAAGAGCAAACAAATTCAAAAGCTAGCAGAAGACAAGAAATAACTAGCATCAGAGCAGAACTGAAGGAGACAGAGACACGAAAAACCCTTCAAAAAAAAAAAATCAGTGAATCCAGGAGCTGGTTTTTTGAAAAGATTAACAAAATAAATAGACTACTAGCCAGAGGAATAAAGAAGAAAAGAGAGAATAATCAAATAGGCACAATAAAAAATGATAAAGAAGATATTACCACTTATCCCACAGAAATACAAACTGCCATCAGAGAATACTATAAACAACTCTATGCAAATAAACTAGAAAATCTAGAAGAAATGGATAAATTCCTGGACACATACACCCTCCCAAGACTAAAGCAGAAAGAAGAAGAAAACCTGAATATACCAATAAAAAGTTCTGAAATTGAGGCAGTAATAGCCTACCAACCAAAAAAAAAAGCCCAGGACCAGACGGATTCAAAGCCAAATTCTACCAGAGGTACAAAAAGGAGCTGGTACCATTCCTTCTAAAACTACTTCAAACAATAGAAAAACAGGGACTCCTCCCTAACTCATTTTATGAGGCCAGCATCATCCTGATACCAAAACTAGGCAGAGACACAACAAAAAAACAAAATTTCAGGCCAATATCCCCGATGAACACTGATGCGAAAATCCTCAATAAAATACTAGCAAACCGAATCCAGCAGCCCATTAAAAAGCTCATCCATCATGATCAAGTTGGCTTCATCCCTGGAATGCAAGGTTGGTTCAACATACACAAATCAGTACTATCGATCACATAAACAGAACCAATGAGAAAAACCACAAGATTATCTCAATAGATGCAGAAAACGTCTTTGATAAAATTCAACACCCCTTCATGCTAAAAACTCTCAATAAACTAGGTATTGATGGGACGTATCTCAACATAATAAGAACTATTTATGACAAACCCACAGCCAAGATCATACTGAATGGGCAAAAGCTGAAAGCATTCCCTTTGAAAACCAGCAAAGACAAGGATGCCTTCTCTCACTACTCCTATTCAACATAGTATTGGAAGTTCTGGCCAGGACAATCAGGCAAGAGAAAGAAATAAAGGGTATTCAAATAGGAGGAGAGGAAGTCAAACTGTCTGTTTAAGATGACGTGACTGTATATTTAGAAAACCCCATCGTCTGAGCCCAAAATCTCCTTAAGCTGATAAGCAACTTCAGCAAAGTCTCAGGATACAAAATCAATGCGCAAAAATCACAAGCATTCCTATATACCAATAATGGACAAACAGAGAGTAAAATCATGAGTGAACTCCCATTCACAATTGCTACAAAGAGAATAAAATAAGTAGCAAAACAACTTACAAGAGATGTGAAGGACCTCTTCAAGGAGAACTACAAACCACTGCTCAAGGAAGTAAGAGAGGACACACACAAATGAAAAACATTCCATGCTCATGGATAGGAAGAATCAATATTGTGAAAATGGCCATACTGCCAAAAGTAATTTATAGATTCAATGCTATCCCCATCAAGCTACCTATGACTTCCTTCACAGAATTAGAAAAAACTACTTTAAATTTCATATGGAACCAAAAAGGAGCTTGTATAGCCAAGAGAATCCTAAGCAAAAAGAACAAAGCTGGAGGCATCACGCTACCTGTCTTCAAACTATACTACAAGGCTACAGTAACCAAAACAGCATGGTACTGGTACCAAAACAGAGATATAGACCAATGGAACAGAACACAGCCCTCAGAAATAATGCCACACATCTACAACCATCTGATCTTTGACAAACCTGACAAAAACCAGAAAGAGGAAAAGGATTCCCTATTTAATTAATGGTGTTGAGAAAACTGGCTAGCCATATGCAGAAAACTGAAACTGGACCCCTTCCTTACACCTTATACAAAAATTAACTCATGATGGATTAAAGACTTAAATGTAAGGTCTAAAATCATAAAAACCCTAGAAGAAAACCTAGGCAATACCATTCAGGCACAGGCATGGGCAAAGAATTCATGACTAAAATATCAAAAACTATGGCAATAGAAGACAAAATTGACAAAAATGAGATGTAATTAAACCAAAGAGCTTCTGCATAGCAAAAGAAACTATCATCGGAGTGAACAGGCAACCTACAGAATGGGAGAATGTTTTTGCTATCTATCCATCTGACAAAGGGCTAATATTCAGAATCTAGAAGGAACTTAAATTTACAAGAAGAAAAAACAAACAACCCCTTCAAAAAGTGGGCAAAGATATATGAACAGACACTTCTCAAAAGAAGACATTTATGCGGCCAACAAACATATGATAAAAGGCTCATCATCAATGGTCATTAAAGAAATGCAAATCAAAACCACAATGAGATACCATCTCATGCCAGTTAGAATGGCGATCATTAAAAAGTCAGGAAACAATGGATGCTGGAGAGGATGTGGAGAAATAGGAACACTTTTACATTGTTGGTGGCAGTGTAAATTAGTTCAACCATTGTGGAAGACAGGGTGGCGACTTCTCAAGGATCTAGAACTAGAAATGCCATTTGACTGAGCAATCCCATTACTGGGTATATACCCAAAGGATTATAAATCATTCTAATATAAAGACACATGCACATGTATGTTTATTGCAGCACTGTTCACAATAGCAAAGACTTGGAACCAACCCAAATGCCCATCAATTATAGACTGGATAAAGAAAATGTGGCATATATACATTGTGGAATACTATACAGCCACAAAAAAGGATGAGTTCATGTCCTTTACAGGGACATGGATGAAGCTGGAAACCGTCATTCTCAGCAAACTAACACAGGAACAGAAAACTAAACACCGTATGTTCTCACTTATAAGTGGGAGCTGAACAATGAGAATGCATGGACACAGGGAAGGAAACATCACACACTGTGGCCCGTTATGGGGTAAGGGGATAGAGGAGGGACAGCATTAGGAGAAATACCTAATATAGATGATGGGTTGATGGGTGCAGCTTGGCACATGTATATCTACGTAACAAACATGCATGTTCTGCACATGTATCCCAGAAATTAAAGTATAATTAAAAAAAAGAAAAACTTTTGCCAGCACCCAGTTTCTAGCAGTAATAAAATGAATATGTATTAAACATAATGTTATCTGCTATATTTTTTAAAAATAATAAAAACATACACAAGTATATATTTACAATTCAATAATTAAAAAAAAGATAATTCACCAAAAATGGCAAAATATCTGAATAAACACTTGCCATATGAAGAAATAAATGGCCTACACATACATGAGCAGACACTCAACACCATTAGGATTATCATGGAAATTCTAAATAAAATTTTTAAATGCCACTACATACCCACCTGAATGCCTAAAATTAAAAAGATTGACAACATCAAATATTACCAAGGATATGAAACAACAGGAACTCTCACACATTGTTGGAAGGAAGGTAAAATGGTAATAATACTTTGAAAAAAAGGTCTCATGGTTACTTATAAACCTAAACATACACATATCAAAGGACTTTGCACATTCATGCCTAGGTATTCACCCAAGAAAATGAAAACTTATATCCAAAATTTATTTCCAAAATGTAGAAAGAGCCCAAGTATCCATCATTAGTGGAATACACAAACAAATCAAGGCTACATTTACTCATAGGAGTACTATCCAGTAATAAAAAGGAATGAATTGATAAACACAACATGGGTGAATCACAAAAACATGCTGAATGAAAGAAGGCTTATATAAAAGAGTACATACTATTTGATTACATTTATAGAAAGTTCTACAACAGACGATTCTCATCTGTGGTGAAAGACAAGCTCTACAACAGGCCATTCTAATCCATGATGAAAGAAAATCAGAATAGTGGTTGCCTCTTGGGTGGGAGTAAAGGGTTTGACCAAGGATATATAATAACCTTCTGGGATGATGATACTGTGCAAATTTTGAGACACGTTTAAAATACTCAGTGTATGCATTTGTCAAAATTTATCAAATGTCACCCTTAAGATCTGTGCATTTTGTTACATGTAAATTTTATCTCAAAACAAACACACAAACAAGGATAAACAAATAATGAACTTCAGTTAATAACATGCATGTTGAAATACTGGGGGAAGAATACACTGATGTATGCAATTTACTTTCTGCATCAAAATCTGATGGATTGATAATGGATAAAGGGATGGAAAATGAATAAATGTGATTAAGTATAGTAAATAATTACAGAATATATGTAGAGGATATATAAGTTTCCACAGTAAAATTCTTTCCAACTTTTCTGAATTCTTGAAAAATTTCATAATAAAATGCTAGAAAAAACACAGAAATATCTATTATGATATTACACACTTTGTACCAAACATATAACATACTTTTCAAAAAATAAGGAATAGTTACAATTAGTAAACTGTATTAAGAAAGAAGATCCCAAATTCCAAAGGCAGAAATCACTGAACAACATATACACTTAAAATTAAGCAAACCTAATAGAAAAATAGTATACTTGGAAAGTATATATATACACACACACACACACACACACACACACACACACACATATATATATATATATTTTTAGATGAAGTCTCACTCTTGTCACCCAGGCTGGAGTGCAATGGCACGATCTCAGCCTACTGCAACCTCCACTTCTCAGGTTCAAGCAATTCTCCTGCCTCAGCCTCCCAAGTAGCTGGGATTACAGGCACTTGCCACCATGCCTGGCTAATTTTTGTACTTTTAGTAGAGACAGGGTTTCACCATAATGGCCATGCTGGTCTCGAACTCCTGACCTCAGGCGATCTGCCCACCTCAGCCTCCCAAAGTGCTGGGATTACAGGCATGAGCCACCACGCCCCACCCAGAAACTATTTTTTTAAAATATTTCTAAATAACTCTTGGATTCAAAATAAAATCAATACCAATTATGTGGAGATGAATAAAAACAAAAACACTCTCTACAAAAACACAATAAGATGGATAAAAGAAGAAATGAAGTCAAAGTGAAAACAAAATAGAAAACAAAAAGATCGAATCTATACATTTTAAAGCAATTTTTGGAAAGGACCAATAAAAAACCACCTCTGAAAAGTTTACTCAAAAAAAAAAAAACAACAGAAGAAATTTCTAATACTAGTAAGAAAAACCAAAGAAAAAAATATATTGAGAATTAAAGAAAATGTTAATGTGGATACACAGAATAGAAGTTGAAAATTATGCATTTTATTTAAAAAGTAATGGCAGTATATATATTCCAAAATAAGAACAATGGTGTTCCATCATGAATGGGCGATGGATGTTGTCAAATAAGTTTTTTCTCTATCTAACGATATGTATGTGAGTTTTCTTATTTAGCCTGGTTATTTGATGGTTTTAAATTAGCATTTTATATGATTACATATTCTCTCTTAGCACATCAATTACAGTCATATGCTGTATAAGGATGTTTCACTGACAGACTGCATATATGACAGTGGTCCCAAAAGGTTATAATACTGTATTTTTTATGTATCTTTTCTATGTTTAGTTACGTTTAGATACACAAATATTTATCATTTTGTTACAATTGCCTATAGTATTCAGTACAGTAACATGGCATACAGGTTTGTAGCCTAAGAGCTATAGGCCATACCATATAGCTTAAGTGTATAGTAGGCTACACTATCTAGGTTTGTGTATGTATACTCTGATGTTCAAATAATGATGAAATTGCTTAAGGACACATTTCTCAGAACATATTTTCATTGTTAAGTGATGTATGACTGTATATTTCTTATTTCTACTTTCATAGTTGCAAACTAAGTTTGCAGAACACATTTATAATTATTCCAAGCCCAGTTTCAAATAACACTATACTGCTTCACAGGTAGTGCTGTGAAGTACCTTATAATAACAAAATATTCCTCATTCTGCCTTCTTATCCCTTCTATCATTGCTGTCATTCATTTCACTTAGAAATAAATATACAGTCATCCCTTGGTATATGTGTGAGATTGGTTCCAGGACCCCCATGTAAAGCAAATTCTGCACATATTCAAGTCCTGCAGTGGGCCCCTTGGAATCTGCAAATATGAAAAGTCAGCCCTCCATATCCATGAGTTTTATATCCTGAGAATACTGTATTTTCAATCCCTGTTTGGTTGAAAACATCTGCACATCATTGGGCTTGGGTAGTTCAAACTGATGCTGTTTAAGGGTCAACACATAAGCATACATAATAGAAAACATTGTTGCTATTATTGTTTTGAACAAACTGTTATCTGTTAAATTAATAAGAAAAATATGTTATTTTATCTATGTTTATTCATTCTTCAAAATTCTTCCTTTTGTTATACAGATCTGAGTTTCTGACCTGTATCATTTAACTTCTCTCTAAAGAACTTCTTTTAACATTTCCTGCAAGGCAAGTCTAATAGCAACAAATTCCCTCAATTTAGTTTATCTGAAAAAGTTTTTATTTCTTCATTTTTGAAGTGTAACTTTGCACAGTGCAGAATTTTAGGTTGGTGAGTTTTTTTCCTAATCTTTGCTCCCATATAGGTATGGTGCTTCTTTTCCCTTTGGTGTCTTTCAGGATTTTTCATTTCTCTTTGATTTACTGCAATTTGAATATGATAACACTCACAGGTAGAATTTTTTGTTTTTATTTTTTTGGGGAAGCATTTATCTTGCTTGGTGTTCTCCTATTCTCCAAACTTCCTGGATCTAGGATCTGGTGTCTGTCACTAATTTGGGGAAAATTCTCAGTCATCATTGTTTCAAATACTGCTTCTGTTCCTCCTCACTTTCTTTTCCCTTCTGATATCCCAACTACATGTATGTTATACCTTTTTGTAGTTGTCCCACGGTTTTAGATACTCTGTTCACTTTTTCCCCAGTCTTCTTTAAATTGCTTTTCACTTTTGGAAGTTACTATTCCTTTCATATAGTAACTTCCATATAGTATTCCTTGTCATATCCTCAAGTTGAAATTATTTCCTCAGCTATCTGGTCTACTAATGAGCCTGTCAACAGCAGTGTCCACTTCCGTTACCGTGTTTTTAAATTTTGGCATTTCTATTTTTATTGTTTCTTAGAATATTGGGCTGGGCACAATGGCTCTCACCTATAATCCCAGTGCCTTGGGAGGCTGAGGCAAGAGGACTGCTTGAGGCCAGGAGCTCAAGATCAGCCTGGACAACAATATAGTGAGATCTTGTCTCTTTTAAAAAAAAAAAAAAAAAAAAAAAAAAAAAACCTGGGCATGGTGGCATGTGCCTGTAGTCCTAACTCCTCAGGAGGCTGAGTTGGGAGTTGCCTGAGCCCAGGTGGCTGAGGTTACAGTAAGCTATGATCATGCCACTGCACTTCAGCCTGGGCAACAGAACGAGATCTTTGATTAAAAGGTCTCACTTTAAAAAATTTTATCTCCCAGCTTATATTATCTATGTGTCATTGCATGTTGTCCACTTTTTCCATTAATGCCCTAGCATATTATTCATAGTTGTTTAAATTTCTGATCCAGTAATTCCAACATTTTTGCTGTATTTGACTCTGAACCTGATGCTAGTTCAGTCTCCTCAAATTGCATTTTTTGCCTTTTAGTATATCCTGTCAGTTTTTTGAAAGATGGACATGATGTACTGGGTAAATGGAACTATGGTAGTAAATAAGCCTTTAGTAAAATCATGGTAAGAGGTGAAAGCAGGGTAAATGTTCTATAATTCTATGATTAGATTTCACTCTTTTGGTGAGCCTATGCAGCTTGACTGTTACTTTAACCAGTGCTTCTCTTTTTTTCCCCCTTATGTGGAAGAGCATGGCTAATGAACGTTTAAGAGTTGGGTTTTCCCATTTGACCAGGTAGAATTGGCTATGATAAAACCCCAGAAGGTTAGACTCTGGTGAAATAGCTTTTTCTTTCCTGAGGGCAGGGCTTGGTAAGAACGGAATGCTCTGACATAGTTTAAAATAATTACTTTTCCCCTCCCATGATGCCACTGTGGTGCTCAGTGGCCTACTCTACAGAGGACCCCAAGAGACTCTGCAACTGAGAAAACCACTGCCAGCATAGCCCTGTGTGCCCACTCCCAGCTTTCAACATCACTGACCCCACAGTTTATGTCTTCCCAAACCCCAGCTGAGTCACCCACCATCCTCTACACCCTAATGTCACCCCAGCCAGCACCACCATGCATGTCCCTCAAGAAATCCAGCATGACTATCACACAAGTCCACAATCAGCCCCAGACCTCATGCAAAATAGAAAGTTTTCCTGAAAGATTAGGAACAAGGCAAGGATGCCTACTAACACCATTGCTATTGAGTACAGTTCTGGAACTCCTAACTGGAGCAATTAAGCAAGAAAAATAAATAAAATGCATCCAATTTGGGAAAGAAGTAAAATAACTGGATATGACAAAATCACACACAAAGAAAACCATAAAGTTTCCAGAAAAAAATCATGATAGTATTAATAAACAAATTCAGTAAAGTTAAAATCAACATACAAAAGTCACTAAGATTTCTATATATAAACAACAAACTATCTAAAAGGGAAATTGGAAAAACAATTCCATTTACATTAACAAGAAAAACAAAAAATTAGTAATTAAAAAGGTAAAAGACTTATACACTGAAAAGTATAAAACACTGATTAGGGAAATTTAAAAAGACATAAATAAATGGACAGATACCCCATGTTCATGAATTGGAAGAATTAATATTGTTAAATTGACCATAATACCCGAAGTGATCTACATATTCAGTGCAACCCCTATAAAATTCCAAAACCATTTCTACAGAAATACAAATAACAATCCTAAAACGCAAATGGAACAACAATAGTCCCCAAATAGCTAAATCAATCTTGAGCAAAAAGAACAAAACTGGAGGCATCACACTTCCTGACTTTAAATTATATTACAAACTAATCAAAACAGTATGATAGTGGCATAAAAATAGACCTACAGACCAATAGAATAGAATAGAGAATTCATAAATAAGTCCACACATTCACAGTCAATTGATCTTTGACAAGGGCACCAAGAACATGCAATGGAGAAAGAACAGTTTCTTCAACATGGTGCTAGGAAAACAGAGTATCCTTGTGCAAAAAAATGAAATTGAACACCAGTCTCATACAATATACAAAAATCTTAAAACATAAAAAATGTAAGATTCGAAACTATAAAAGTCTTAGAAGAAAACATAAGAAAAAAATGAAAAAGAAATTGATAAATTTCTGGACACATACAGCTTCTCAAGACTGAACAAGAAAGAAATTGAATCTGTGAACAAACCAATAATGAGTTCTGAAATTGAGACAGTAATAGCCTACCATCCAAAAAAAAAAAAAAAAAAGCCCAGGACCAGAAGGATTCACAGCTGAAGTCTACCTGATGTACAAAGAAAAGCTGGTACTATTCCTACTGAAACTATTGCAAAAAACTGAGGAGGAGGGACTCTGCCTTAACAGATCCCATAAGGCCAGCATAATCTTGATGCCAAAACCTGGCAGATACTACAAAAAAAGAAAGCTTCAGGCAAACATCCATGATGAACACTGATGCAAAAATCCAAAATGAAATACTGGGTAAATGGAATCCAGTAGCACATCAAAAAGCTTATCCACCATGATCAAGTAGGCTTCAACCTCAGAATGCAAAGTTGGTTCAACAAAGCAAATCAATAAACATTATTCATCACATAAACAGAACTAAAGACAAAAACCACATGATTATCTCAATAGATGCAGAAATGGCTTTTGATAAAATTTAACATCCATTCATGTTAAAAACTCTCAATAAACTAGGTATTGAAGGAATATACCTCAAAATAATAAGAGCCATTTATAATAAACCCATAGTCAACATTGTATTAAACAGGCAAAACCTGGAAGCATATCCCTTGAAAGCCGGCACAAGACAAGAATGCCCTCTCTCACCACTCCTATTCAACATCGTACTGGAAGTTCTGGCTAGGGCAATCAGGCAAGAGAAAGAAATAAAGGGTATTCAAATAGGAATAGAGGAGAAACTCAAACTATCCCTGTTTGCAGATGACACGATTCTGTATTTAGAAAATCCCAGTCTCAGCCCAAAAAGCTGCTGCTGCTTTTTTTTTTTTAAGACAGGGTTTCACTCTGGTTGCCCAGGCTGGAGTGCAGTAGTGCAATCTTGGCTCACTGCAGCCTCGACTTCCCAGGCTCAGGTGATTCTTCCACCTCAGCCTCCTGAGTAGCTAGAACTACAGGTGAAAGCCACGATGTCTGGCTAATTTTTTTGTATTTTTAGTAAAGACAGGGTTTTGCTATGTTGCCCAGGATGGTCTCGAACTGAACTCAAGCAATCCGCCTGTTGTGGCCTACCAGAGTGTTGTGATTACAGGCACGAACCACTGTGCCCAACCCTCCAAAAGTTTCTTGAGCTGAAAAACAGCTTCACCAAAGTCTCAGGATACAAACTCAATGTGCAAAAATCACTGGTATTCCTATACACCAACAGTCAAGCTGACAGTCAAATCAGGAACTAACTCCCATTCCATATTGCCACAAAAAGAATAAAATACCTAGGAATACAGCTAACTAAGAGGTAAAATATCTCTACAAGGAAAACTGCAAGCCACTGCTCAAAGAAATCAGAGATGACACAAAGAAATGGAAAAACACTCCATGCCCATCCATAGGAAGATTCAATATCATTAAAATGGCCATACTGCTCAAAGCAATTTATTCAATTCAAAGCTATTCCCATTAAACTACCATTGATATTCTTCACAGAACTAAAAAAAAAAAAAAGCAAGCTATTTTAAAATTCATATGGAACCAAAAAAGAGCCCAAGTAGCCAAGGTAATCCTAAGCAAAAAGAGTAACATTGGAGGCATCATGCTACCTGACTTCAAACTATACTACAGGGGTACAGTAACCAAAACAGCATGGTACTGGTATAATACAGATACACAGACCAATGGAACAGAATAGAGAGCCCAGAAATAAGGCCATACACCTACAACTATCTGATCTTCAACAAACCTGACAAAAGCAAGCAATGGGAAAAGGATTCCCTATTCAATAAATGGTGCAGGGATAACTGGCTAGCCATATGCAGAAGACTGAAACTGGACCTTTTCCTTATAGCATGTACAAAAATTAACTCAAGATGGATTACAGACTTAAATGTAAAACCCAAAAGTATAAAAACCCTAGAAGACAACCTAGACAATACCATTTGGGACACAGGCATGGGCAAAGATTTCATGACAAAGATACCAAAAGCACTTGCAACAAAAGCAAACATTGACAAATGGTATCTCATTAAACTAAAGGGCTTCTGAACAGCAAAAGAAACTATCAACAGGGTAAACAGACAAACTACAGAATGGGAGAAAATTCTTGAAAACTATACATCCCACAAAATATCTGGCATATATAGGGAACTCAAATTTACAAGAAAAAAAAACCCGATTAAAAAGTGGGCAAAGGACATAAACAGACACTTTTCTAAAGAAGATATACATATGGCCAAAAATCATATGAAAAAAAGCTCCACATGACTGATCACTAGAGAAATGCAAATCAAAACCATAATGAGATACCATGTCATACCAATTAAAATGGCTATGATTTAAAAGTCAAAAAATCAAAGATGCTCGCAAGGTTGCAGAGAAAAAGAAATGCTTACACACTGTTGGTGGGAGTGTAAATTAGTTCAGCCACTGTGGAAGACAGTGTGGTGATTCCTCAAAGGGCCTAAAGACACAAATACCATTCAACACAGCAATCTCGTTACTGGATATATATCCAAAGGAATATAAATCATTCTATTATAAAGACATATGCACACACATATGTTCATCACCACACTATTCACAGTAACAAAGACATGGAATCAATTTAAATGCCCATGAATGATAGACTGGATAAAGAAAATGTGGTATGTATACACCATGGAATATAATACAGCCATAAAAAGGAATGAGATCATGTCCTATGCAGGGACATGGATGGTGCTGCAGGCCATTATCCTTAGCAAACTAACACAGGAAGAGAAAACCAAATATCCCATGTTCTCATTTATAAGTGGGAGCTAAAAGATAAGAACACATAGACACATAGAGGGGAACAACATACATTGGGGCCTGTTGGAGGATGGACGGTGGGAGGAGGGAGAAGACCAAGAAAAATAACTAAGGAGTACTAGGCTTAATACCTGGGTGATGAAATAGTCTGTACAACAAACCCCCACGACACAAGTTTACTACCTATGTAACAAACCTGCACTTGTAACCCTGAACTTAAAAGTGAAAAAACAAACAACAAAAACAAACAAACAAATGAAGACTCAATAGATTCACAAAGATAGATGTCATACAATGTGTATTCTCTGACCACAACAGGATGAAGTTAGAAATCTGTAACAAAAAAATCAACCTGAAAAATTCACAAATTTGTGAAAAATAACACATTTTTACACAACCAATGAATCACAAAAGTAGTCAAAGAAAAATCAGAAAATACAGACAAATGAAAATGAAAGCACAACATATCAAAATGTATGGGACACAGTGAAAGAAGGGGGACATTTATAAGCATTTACATTTAACAAAGTAGAAGAAGAAGAAAAATCTAAACCCAAAGCTTTATTATTTCCTTCAGAAAGAATAATAAAGATTAGTACAGGGATAAATGAAACAGAATTTTATAATAGAGAGAAAAATCAATGAAACCAACAGCTGGCTCTTCCATAAGACAATTAAACTGACACACCTTTAGCTAGATTGACTATGAAAATAAACTAATTGCTAAATTCAGAAATGAAAGTGGGCACATTACTACTGATTCTACATACCTAAGAAGGATTCAAAGAGAGTACTATTAACAACTGTATGGCAATAAATTGGATAACCTACACAAAACAGACCACTTCCTAGAAACCCAAAATATGTCAAAATCTAATGATGAAGAAATATAAGATCTAAAAGATATATAATTAAGTCGATTAGTAATCAAAATCTCTCATTAAAGAAAAGCCTTGGACTTGATGGATTCACTAGTGAATTCTACCAAGCACTTAAAGAAGATGTAATAGCACGCTGAGTGGGGCAGATTGCTTGAGCCCAAGAGTTCGAAAGCAGCCTGGGCTACATGGTAAGACCCCATCCCTACAAAAAAATACAAAAATTATCCGAGTTGGTGGCACACTCCTGTAGTCCCAAGCTACTTGGGAGGCTGAAGTGGGAGGATCCCTTGAATCCAGGAGGCAGAATTACAGTGAGCTGAGATCGCGCCACTGCACTCCAGCTTGGCTACAGAGCAAGAGTTCATCTCAAAAACAAAAATGTGTGTATGTGTATATACATATATAGACACACACACAAATGAGGCCAGGCACGGTGGCTCATGCCTGTAATCCCAGCACTCTGGGACACCAAGGTAGGCGGATCACAAGGTCAGCAGATTGAGACCATCCTGGCTAACATGGTGAAACTCCATCTCTACTAAAAATACAAAAAATTAGCTGGGCGTGGTGGCACACACCTGTAATCCCAGCTACTTGAGAGGCTGAGGCAGGAGAACTGCTTGAACCCAGGAGCTGGGGGTTGCAGTGAGCTGAGATCCCACCATTGCACTCCAGCCTGAGCGACAGAGCGAGACTCTGTCTGAAAAAGAGAAGAATATACAAATGTCCAAAAAGCACATGAAAAGATGTCCAACACCACTAATTGTTAGGTAAATGCAATCCGAAACTAAAATGAGATACTATCTCAACTATATGGATGGCTACCATCAAAAAAAGCAGAAAATAACAAGTACTGATGAGGATGTGGAGATATTGTTACTCTTGTGCAGAGCTGATGAGAATGTAAAAAATGGTATAGCTACCGTGTGCTGGTTCCTCAACATATTAATATCAAAAATAGATCTGTCATATCATCTAGCAATTCCACTTCTGGGTATATACAGAAAAGAATGAAAAGCAGGGACTCAAAGACATATTTGTATACCCATGTTCACAGCAGCATTATTCATAATTGCTAAATAGCGGAAGCAATCCAAATGTCTAACGACAGATTAATGGATAAGCAACACATATAGTGGAGTATTATTCTGCCCTAGCAAGGATGAATATTCTTATTCTTGGTGCAACATGGATAAATCTTGAGGATATCATGATAAATGAAATAAGCCTATCACAAAAAGACAAATACTGTATATTTACACTTATATGAGTTACCCAGAGTAGTCAATATCATAATAATAGAAAGTAGAATGGTGGTTGCCAAGTGCTAGGAACAGGAGGTATGGGAAATTATTGTTTAATGGGTATAGTTTTAGTTTTGTAAGATAAAAATAGTTCTGGAGATGGATGATGTAATAGCTACACAACAATATGAATGTACTTAATATCACTAAACTGTATTAATAATGAGTAAGATAGTAAATTTTGCTGTATGTATTTCATCACCATTTTAAAAAATGAAAAAAACATACATTGGTAGCCATCTATGTCTCCTAGATATAGTATAGATATGAAGTATTGATTACTTAATTTGCTTTCCTTGTTGATATATACAGTTTTGGGGAAGATGTATACAGAAATTTGAATTTAAGTAGCATTACTATCCTTTAAGGCCTCTTATCATTTTAATGGAAAAAGCTCATACTGTATCAAAATTAAAAGTTTGCAATCATCATAAGCATTTCCTCACAGCATTAAAATGTCTATAAATATAATTTTTAAAAATCCAATTAAGTAGTTTGGAATTTCAAAAGTAAAACAAATTGGGCACTTTTAACTTCCTTTTCCTTATATTACCTGATCATATCCAATATTTTTTCCTACCGATGAATGATCTTGCTCATATTAATTTATACAAGGTATTTATATATAACATGAGCTCTGTATCATTTTTGTTGTAAATATTTCTACCCCTCTTTTTTCTTTATGGTATTTAACCAAGCATAAAGTTTTCACTTTGATAGAGTCAAATTCATCAGTCTTTTCTTCTCTGACTCCTGTGTCTAGAAGTTTATTTAGAAGGGACTTTGACATTTCCTCTGTTTTCTTCTAGTGCTTTTACAGTTTCATGTTTTTATCATTACGTCTTTGATTAATCAGCAATTTAACTGCTAGAATAAGGAGTGAAAAGAGTATTCAACAACATTTACTGGCTAATCTTATCCTTTCCCTAATGACTTGGAATTCCACCTTTGTCATTGTATCAGTTATTACTTGCTGTGAAACAAACTGCCTCAAAACTCAGTGTCTTCAAACAACTATTTGCTCCGGGCAGTTTGATCTGGGCTCAGCTAGGTAATTCTTCTGGTCTCACCTAACGTAACCGGCTAGGTGCTAACTGGTCCTGGATGGCCTTGATCCCTTGTCTAGGGTTTTCAGAAGGGACAGCTGGGACAACTGAGCCTGTTCCTTCACGTGATTTCTCACTCACAAGGAGGCTGACCCAGGCTTCCTTACATGGCAGTTACCGAAGAATAAGAAAGTGCAGGTGAGAACAGAAACCATAGACCCATGAGGCTAAGGCTTGGAAGTCACATATCACTTCTACAGCTTTCAATGGGCTAAAACAAGTCACAGGTCCAGAAGTTCAAGAGGAAGGGAAACAGAGTCCACTTCTTGATAGGAGAAACAGCAAAGTTATACTGCAAAGGGGCATGTATTCAGAAAGGGCTCAACTTCTTCTGGCCATCTTTTGCAAATACTATATACCACAGTCATATATACTAAATTTCCTCAAGTATTTAGATGTATTTCTAGACTGTTTTAAAAATCTCCCCCAGCCGGGCGTTGACGGCTCATGCCTATAATCCCAGAACTTCGGGAGGCCAAGGCAGGCGGATCACTTGAGGTCAGGAGATCAAGACCAGTCTGGTCAACACTGGTGAAACCTCGTCTCTGCTAAAAATACAAAAATTAGCTGGGTGTGGTGGCAGGCGCCTGTGATCCCAGCTACTAGGGAGGCTGAGGCACGAGAATCACTTGAACCCAGGAGGAAGAGGTTGAGACTCTTAGAGTGAGTCTCACTCTAAGACTCTTAGAGTGAGTCTCACTCTAAGACTCTTAGAGATAGAGTGAGACTCTGTCTTAAACAACAACAACAACAACAACAACAACAAAAGAACACTCTTCCAACAATTTGCATTTTTATTCATGTGTGACTGCAGCTTTAAAATTTTATTAAATATCCATTAGCTGAGTCCTAACTCATATTCCTTCTTTCAAAAATTTTTCTTAGAAATTCTCAGACGTTTCTACATTCTCTTTAGAATGATTTTAGATCTATGAAAAAAAGGTTGCTATTTTATAGGAATTACATTACATTTGTAGGAATATTTATAGCAAACTTACTGTCCTGTGTCTTTTATCCAAGAATATGATCTGTCTTTCCATTTCCAAAAGTCTTTTATATCTCTTCTTAGCTTCTTAAGATTTTCTTTTAATAGATCCTTCACATTTTCTCTTAAGTTTACTCTTAAAGGTTGGGCATGGTGGCTCATGCCTATAATCCCAGCACTTTGGGAGGCTGAGGTCAGTGGACTGCCTGAGCGCAAGAGTTCGAGACCAAGCTGGGCAACGAGGTGAAACCCTGTCTCTACTAAAATACAAAAAATTAGCTGGGCATGGTGGCACAAATCTGTAGTCCCAGCTCCGTGGGAGGCTGAGGAATAAGAATTGCCTGAACCTGGGAGGTGTAGGTTGCAGTGAGCCTAGATCATGCCACTTCCCTCCAGACTGGGTAACAGAGCGAGACTCTTGTCTTCAAAAAAAAATATGTTAAGTTTTCTCTTAAATATTTTACTTCTTTTTATTGCTACTGTAAATATATTTATATTTTCTAAGTGGTTATTGCAAAGAAAGCTATTAATTTTTGTATGCTAGATATGCTGTTGTGTAGCTTCAGGCCAGTTACCCTCTCTAGAGCTTAGTTTCCCTAATTAACCTCAAAGAATTATTGTCAGGAATGAGTTAGCACACATAGAGTCTAGCATAAGGTAATGGCTCAGTAAATGTTACCTATTATTGTTATTATATTAATTTGGTAATCCACCATCCTACTGAATTGATTTCTCTTGTTGCTTCTACTAGTTTTTCACTCCATTCTCCTGGACTTTGTGATGTACGGTATCTTCATAATCTTGATAATTTTCTTACTTCTTTAATGTTTTATACGTATTTATTTTTTTATTGCAATGCCTAATACTTTCAGAACAATAATAAATAAAAGCAGTAAGCTGATGGGTATCTTTTGACAGGCAAGACTATTTCTAGTGTAAATGCAAATAATGGCTACATTAACATTCTATAGCATATGTACACCAACAAGTGGTTATGGATATTCCTCAACTTGGGGCACTTAAATTAAATTGTTTCTTGACTTTTTCACTGTTAAAGGTACCAGTAAAAGAGTCATCTATGCAAAATTAATGCAGGAACAGAAAACCAAACACCACATGTTCTCGCTTATAAAGGGGAGTTGAACAAGGAGAACACATAAACAGAGGGAGGGGAACAACACACGCTGGGGCCTGTCGAGGGGTGATGAGAGGAGGGAGAGCGTTGAGACAAATAGCTAATGCATGCTGGGCTTAATACCTAGGTGATGGGTTGATAGGTGCAGCAAACCACCATGACACATGTTTACCTATGAAACAAACCTGCACATCCTGCACATGTACTGCAGAACTTAAAATAAATATTTTTTTAAAAGAGTCATCTATGTATATAAATATCTGAGCACATTTTGCACTATTTCACTGAGCAGTCTTAGATCTGAATAAGACTTTCTAAACTGATAATGCACACTGCTTTTCAACAAGACCATATTAGTCTGTACTCCCTTCAATAGTGTTTGTGAGTACTTTTCTTACTGCAGCTCTACTGACAGTATTTTTAAGAGAAGCAAAATGATGATGCCTTTGTTTACCTAGCTATTGTTTAATTACATTTACACCTCAATGGTGAAGTCTGAAGTCTCATCTAAAATCTCGTGAGAATTGGCATTAGAGAACGCTAATTCTCTTTACAGACTGGCCTGCGGAACAATCCCTAAAGAGATCTCCTCAGAGCAAGCACCAGCACAGCCTTGCTTTGCCAGAACCTGATCTGTTAGAACAGGGATTCTCAACCTTGGCACTATTAACATTCCTCTCATCCCCGCTCGACAGGCCCCAGCATGTGTTGTTCCCCTCCCTCTGTTTATGTGTTCTCCTTGTTCAACTCCCCAAGTGTGAATACATAGGGTTTGGTTTTCTGTTCCTGCATTAATTTTGCACAGATGACTCTTTTACTGGTACTTTTCACAGTGAAAAAGTCACTGTTCTCTCTGTGAGGGTTGTCTTATACACTGAATAATATATAGCAGAATCCTAGGCCTCCACCCACATGATGCTAGCAGCCTCAAGTTGTGCTCACAAGAACTGTGCCCAGGCGCAGCCAAATATCCTCAGCAAACTCTCCTCTAGTTGGATACTACTGTGTTAACACAATGTTGTTCTAGAAATCAGAAACAAAGAACCTAATTACAGACATAACATGATGGTTGAGATACACTTCTGTTATAGGCATAGACTGAAGAAAAGGAGAACTAAAATGTGGAATACTCACTTTGCTTTATAAGGTGAATCAGATCCAGAATTTTTGGTTTCCATTAAACTCTCATATTCCTTAGCCCTGAAGAGAAAAAAGGTTTTAACACAGTTATTTCACTGCTAATTTTTATAATAAAGCAAAATGTTGGCTGTATTTTTCCCCTATTAAATTTAACACTCAGCCTATTAAATTTGGTGACTGAAGTGGCTGACTACCTATGTACCTCAAGAGTTATACAATGAAAAGATAAATACAGGTAAAGAATAATACAAAAAACAGTCATTTAATTTTAGAAATAACTAAAAAGGCAGTGGAAATAACTTGACCAGATTCTCAAAGATTTGTTTTGTTTTTGTTTTTTATACTGACTAAATACCAAAGGTTCAGAAAATTTGAGATACTTCTCTGCCCCTTTCTAACTAGGCTCCAGCTTGCCTAAACTAGTAGGTGACAGTCATCAAGCTGGTCACTTATCTAAGATAGTTCTCACTATAGCAATCCATTAATGTTGACTTAATTTGTATACTTCTCTTTTTGGAGAAAAAAAAAGAGGAAAATGTCAATTTAAATGTTAACTGCTCATCCAAAGGATCCTGTTGTCAAAGAATTCATCCAGTGATCTATGAAAAAATTACCCACAACGTAAAACAATCTAGAGAGTAATGACAGGTGAAAAAAAAATACTCCTACCTAAAAAAGTGAGAACGATGCAAATTACAATAGCTTTAATGAGGAAAAAAGCAAACTAGACAGGTGATTCTTTGGAATAAAGAAATATCTAAATTGGAATAAAATATGAAATTACACATTTTTTCAACTAAAGTATGCTCATTGCCATCAGCCTAAATATTACGATATTTATAAATATAAAGATTTTTACAAATATAAACATTTTGCATGTCAAAATGGAGAAATAACTACTTGATAGCTGCAAGTAATTGTGACCTCATCTGAAAGGTGGGAAAAGTAACAATTATGCATGCTGGAGTATGTTCCAAGCATTGTGCTGACTATTGTACATTCAACAGTATCACAAGTATCTAAAAATTCAATATGGTATTATCCCTATGATATGATTTAGATATTTGTCCCCTGCACATCTCATGTAGAAATGTGATCCCCAATGTTGGAGGTGGGGTCCAGTGAAAGGTGGCTGGATCACAAGGGTGGATCTCTCATGAATAGCGAGGTATCCTCCTTACAGGAATGAATAATAATGAGTTCATATGACATCCAATTGTTTAAGAGTGTGGCATCTCACCCTGTGAGCATTTTTGTATGTCTCTTGGTTGACTGTACGTCTTCTTTTGAGAAGTGTCTGTTCATGTCCTTTGCCCACCTTTCAATGGCTTTATTTGTTTTTTGCTTATTCAATTGTCTAAGTTCCTTATAGATTCTGGATATTAAACCTTTGGATGCATAGTTTCTGAAATATTTTCTCCCATTCTGTAGGTTATCTGTTCACTCTGTTGACAGTTTCTTTTGCTGTGCAGAAGCTCTTTAATTAGGTCTCGCTTGTCAGTTTTTGTGTTTATTGCAATTGCTTTTGAGGACTTAGTCATAAATTCATTGCCAAGGCCACTGTCCAGAATGGTATTCCCTAGGCTTTCCTCTAGGAATTTTATAGTTTAGAGGTCTTACCTTTAAATCTTTCATTCATCTTGAGTTAACTTTTGTATATGATGAAATGTAGGGGTCTAATTTATTTATTCTGCATATGGCTAGCCAGTTATTTCAGCACCATTTATTAAATAAAGAGTCCTTTCTTCATTGCTTATTTTTGTCAACTTTACCAAAGATCAGATGGCTATAGATGTGCTGCATTATTTCTGGGTTCTCTATTCTGTTCCACCGGTCTTAAGTGTCTGGTTTTGTACCAGTACCATGTGCTGTCTTGGTTACTGTAGACTTATAGTATAGTTTGAAATTGGGTAATGTAATGCCTCCTGTTTTGCTCTTTTTGCTTAGGATTGCTTTGGCTCTTCAGGCTCTTTTATGGCTCCATATGCATTTTAGAATAGCTTTTCATAATTTTGTAAAAAATGATATTGATAAACAAAGACCATATGATCATCTCAACAGATGCAGAAGCAGCTTTCAATAAAATCCAACATCCCTTCATGATAAAAAAAAAACAAAAAACAAAAAACAAAAAAAAAAACAACCCTCAACAGACTAAGAATTGAAGGAACATACCTCAAAATAATAAAAGTCATCTATGGCAACCCCATAGCCAATCCCATAGTGGATGAGCAAAAGCTGGAAGCATTTCCCTGAAGAACAGGAACATGACAAGGATGTCCACTCTCACCACTCCTACATATTGCAAGTCCTAGCCAGAGTAATCATCAAGAGAAATAAAAGGCATTCAAACAGGAAAATAAGTTAAATTATCTCTCTTCACTGACAATATGATTCTATACCTAGAAAACTCTAAAGACTCTGCCAAAAGGCTCCTAGAACTGATAAGACGACTTCAGTGAAGTTTCAGGATACAAAATCAATGTACAAAAATCAGTAGCATTTCTATACAACAATAACATTGAAGGTGAGAGCCGAATCAAGAATACAATCCCATTTACAATGGCCACACATACATAAAAATAAGATACCTAAGAATACATTTAAACCAAGGAAGTGAAAGATCTCTAGAACGAGGACTATAAAAGATTACTGAAATAAATCATATATGATACAAATAAATAAAAAAACATTCCATATGGGCTCATGGATTGGAAGAATCAATATCATTAAAATGGCTGCCCAAAGTAACCTGTAGATTCAATACTATTCCTATCAAGTTACCTTTCATTTTTTCTTCACCTTCTGGGACACTGCAAATTTGAGTATTTTGTGACCTTATGATGTTGCATATGTCACATACGCTGTTTTTCAGTTGTAAACAGCATCAGTGGTATATGTGATTTCCTCAGTGACTTATGGCAGGGTTGTTAGTGAAGGTTCTGGTGAAGTTTTGCTGGGGATGGGGACACCTCAAGTCCCAGTAGTGGCAGCAGGGGGCCAAATGTACTTGTTCTTAGGCTCCACAATGACAAACACTGATACCAGTGTTAGCAGGTCCAGGTGAGCAAGTCCAGGCAGCTTGCTCTGGTGACAGGGGTGGCAACAATGGGCTAGTGAGGAAGGTGGGTTCTGGGGCCATGGTATGGGTAATGGCAGTAGCATTGGTATGAATAACCTCTGGATCCCAAGTAATTCACACTCATGTTGTTGGTGGTAGCCTTCATGGGCTGGCAGTCTAGTCCCCAGGCTTGCAGGTGGATGAATCCCCACCTGCAATGACAGGTTGGGTGGGCTTTCCCTTAATCCCCCAGAATGAATACTCAGGTACCAATAATGGCGAACTGGGCTGGGCAGTCCCCAGGCCTCTGAGTAACATGCTTGGTTACTGGGGGTGTGGAGATGAGCTGGGTGGATCTGTTGTCAGGCACTCTGGTGGTATGTGTAGGTGCTAGCTTTGGTAGGCTGGCATGGGGTAATACTCAGGACTAACGCAGAATGCTTGGGTGAGCATGGCAGTGGCTGCACTGCAGCCCCACTACTAGGGAGAGTGAAGTTGCTCTCAGTAGCAGCACCCATATGCAGGCAGCTGGGAAGCATGCACATTGCTTGTGCATTGGCCCCAGGTTCAGCGGCCCACAGTGGTGGCTGCTGTTGGCAGGGAAGTTCATTCTCGGACGTATGAAGATGTTACAGTGGCCTCACCGCTAGGGGCAGTAGAGTCTTTGCCAATGGCTCTTACTTCATCCCTGGAGGCAGAGGCCAACTGTGGTGCTGGCAGGGGGTAGGGAATGTCAGCAGGGTTTGAGTTACGGAAATGCAGAAGCTGTTGGATCCCTGGGCAGAATGTACCTCTGGTAGGAGCCGGACTGTGATTGTGGCACCTTTCTGTAGCTGCTCAGGGCTCAGGGGTATGTGAGGCCCAAGCATGGACTCCCTCTCTGGAACAATACCTTTATGTGGTCTCCAAGTAGGTTCTTATGTTAGTTGCAGGGGCTTTCCCATGGCTGGATGCAGGAGTCCGCGGTGGGAATATAGACTGTTGCGGATCACGCACTTCCTTTCCCCATACTGGGGAGCCTCTGCAGGCTCCCAGCTGAACAGGCTACCTCACTTTCCTCTCCTATCTTGCTTTAGGTCAGAGGTGTCCAATCTTTTGGCTTCCCTGGCCACAGTGGAAGAAGAAGAACTGCTTTGGGCCACACATAGAATACACTGACAGTAACGATAGCTGATGAGCTTTAAAAAAAAAAAAATCACAAAAAAAATCTCATAATGCTTTAAGAAAGTTTGCGAATTTGTGTTTGGCCGCACTCAAAGCCATCCTGGGCCACATGTGGCCTGCAGGATGTGCATTGCACAAGCTTGCTTTAGGTGTCTCCTGTCACTTCGCAGTTGAATGCCAGTATTCTCGGATGATCTGTTCAAAGTGTGATTATCTACTCACTATTTTGGTTCTTTGTCGTGGAGGAGGCACACACTAGATGCCTCTAGTCAACCATCCGGAAGCACCTCCCATTTGATTCACTTTTAGCATTCAATTAAATATTTATTTCCAGAGTTTTGACTCTTCATAAACTATAGTATGGGGGGGATACAAAGAGGTATATACATAATGAGAATATTCAAGAAACTTAGTCTGCAGAAGGAAGAAGATGACATAACAGCATAGAAAGATACATAATTCCAGCCACGTTCGGTGGCTTACGACTGTAATCCTAGCACTTTGCAAGGCTGAGGCAGGTGGATCACTTGAGGTCAGGAGTTCGAGACCAGCCTGGCCAATGTGGCAAAGCCCTGTCTCTACTAAAAATACAAAAATTAGCTGGGTGTGTGGCGCGTGCCTGTAATCCCAGCTAATTAGGTGGCTGAAACATGAGAATCATTTGAACCTGGGAGGCGGAGGTTGCAATGAGCCAAGAATTACGGCACTGCACTCCAGCCTGGATAACAGAGAGAGACTCTGTCTCAAACAAAACAAACAAACAAACAAAAACATAATTCCATGGGGTAGAGTAAGTGACAGGTAAGTAATGTGATATGCTCATTTCCAGCTAAGTTTCCTGAAGGAAATGGAATGTGTACTCTCTTGAAAGTCAGAGGGTCTCTGAATACAAAAGAAATGGCATTACTACCAGAGAAAACTGAGTAAACAATGCTGAACATAAGGAAAAATACAAGTTATGCTTAGAACATTGTGGAGACCCATTTGGTCAGAGCAAAAGATTAAAATGTGAGAATAGCAAGAGATAAGGTTGAAAGAATCCTTTCAGATATACTGCCACAATTACAATCTGATGATTTGCTTTTTAGATGATTGTCTACTTTGGTAAGATTTAAAATTTTATTGGTGTAGTGTTGTACATTGCATTTACTCATTATTAATCTCAATATCATCTTGGTTATACTCCCTCTCAGTCATAATGTGGGATATATGTACGCTCCATTTTATTTTTTATTAGCTTTTTTGCAGGCTATTTTACAAATCTTCTTAAGAAATTAAATCTCTATTTTTTTATCTTTATAAAAAATAGTATATTGTAAGTGTCACATGTGTATCTGTTAAATAAAACTAAGTAAATCCATCTATCTTGTTTTCCATGGGGGTGATAACAATATCGTTCTAGCTCCTTGAGTTATTTACATCATTTCTACATCAACTGACAACAAAATCATTTAAAGCAAAAGTTTCATTCTGAGCAAAGCTTTGGTAACATCCTGTAAGTTTCATACTGTCATAAATTTCAAATAATCTATAGTTTTCACTTTGATTTACTCCTAACAATTCATATTGAAAATGTTTTCTTTTTGTCACCCTTGCTTCCAAAAAAATGTTTTATTCTATGATTTGAAAAAAATTTGGTCAGTTTCATGGAGATATGATTTCCATACAATAAAAATTTTTAAATTTGTGTATAATTCAATGAGTTTTCACTATTATGTACCCCAGTATAACCAAAATCACAATCATGATATGAAAGATTTCCACTACACCACAAAGTTCTCTTTTGTCTCTTTCTAGTCAATCTCTTCCCCTACTTCTTGCTCCTAGAAATCAGCCATCTGTTTTCTACCAGTAAGGCTTTCTAGAATATACAATTATTACAACCATACACCATATTGTCTCTAAATTAATTCATTTAGCATAAAGCTCTTGCCATTCATTTAAACTGTTGAATGTATCACTAGTTCATTTCTTTTAATTGCTTAATAATGTTCAACTGTTCGAACAGGCAACATACAGAATGGGAGAAAATTTTTGCAATCTACTCATCTGACAAAGCGCTAATATCCAGAATCTAAAGAACTCAAATAAACTTAAAAGAAAAAAAACAACTCCATCAAAAAGTGGGCAAAGAATATGAACAGATACTTCTTAAAAGAAGACATTTATGCAGCCAACAGACCCATGAAAACATGCTCATCATCACTGGCCATCAGAGAAATGCAAATCAAAACCACAGTGAGATACCATCTCACACCAGTTAGAATGGCCATCATTAAAATGTCAGGAAACAACAGGTGCTGGAGAGGATGCGGAGAAACAGGAACACTTTTACACTGTTGGTGGGACTGTAAACTAGTTCAACCACTGTGGAAGACAGTGTGGCAATTCCTCAAGAATCTAGAACTAGAAATACCATTTGACCCAGCCATCCCATTACTGGGTATATACCCAAAGGATTATAAATCATGCTGCTATAAAGACACATGCACACATATGTTTATTGTGGCACTATTCACAATAGCAAAGACTTGGAACCAACCCAAATGTCCATTGATGATAGATGGATTAAGAAACTGTGGCACATATACACCATGGAATACTATGCAGCCATAAAAAAAAGATGAGTTCATGTCCTTTGTAAGGACATGGATTCAGCTGGAAACCATCATTCTCAGCAAACTATTGCAAGGACAAAAAAAACAAACACTGCATGTTCTCACTCATAGATGGAAATTGAACAATGAGACTACTTGGACACAGGAAGGGGAACATCACACACCAGGGCCTGTCATGGGGTGGGGGGAGCGGGGAGGGTTAGCATTAGGAGATATACCTAATGTAAATGACGAGTTAATGGGTGCAGCACGCCAACATGGCACATGTATACATATGTAACAAACCTGCACATTATGCACACGTACCCTAGAACTTAAAGTATAATAAAAAAAGATTATAATTTCCCTCACTATTTATCCAGTGAAACAAGTAAACAAAGAGACAACATAGCACACAAAAAAATAATGTTCCACTGTTCAGACACCTGAAAATTTGTTTATCCACTCACAAGTTAGACATTTCACTTTTTTCCAGATTAGGATTACTATGAATAAAGCTACTATGAAAATTTGCAGACAAGTCCTTGGGTGAAAAATGTTTTCATTTGTCACAGATAAATTACCTAGGAGTGGGTCACGTAATAAGCATGTACTTAACTTTAAATGACCAAAGTATTTTCTGAACTTTAAATGACCAAAGTATTTTCTGAAGTAATCATTCCAATTTGCATTTCTAACAGTAAAGTATGAAAGTTACAGTTGCTTTAGTCCTGGCCAATACTTGGTTTGGCCAATCTTTTTAATTTTAGAAATTCCTGTGGGTGTATAGTGGTATCTCACTGTGGTTTAATTTGCAATTTCCTAATAATGATTTAAACAACCTACTATGTGGGTATTTGCTGTTCGTACATCTTCTCTAGCTAAGTGTATTCCAATTTTTTGCTGTGTTAAAATCATTGTTTATTTTCAGAGGTGGTGGTGAGGTGGGGCTTTGATCTATTGTAATAAATTTCTAGTTTTATTGATTTATGCACAATGAATATATAATTTCCATTTCAGAATTAGAGGAATTAGAATTCTTGGTCTTTTGTGTTTTGTTGTTTGTTCATGTTTTATAAATGTTCCATGGAAATGTATTTTTTAAAATATGTATGGTCTACTGGCAGACATCAAAGCTTGGCAATAAACACCTGGACATATTTCTGGACTCTCAATTCTAATGGACTAGAATATAATAGAATATAGATTAATAATTTATATGTCTATCCTTATGTTAAGGTAACAGTTAATTACTATAGGTTTGTAATAAGTTTTGAAATTGAGTAATTCAGTCCTCTTTGTTCTTCTTTTTCAAGATTGTTTTGGCTACTAGGAGGTCTCTTGTAATTCTATGTAATTTTTTTTTTAAATTTTAAGCTCTGGGGTACATGTGTACGATGTGCAGGTTTGTTACATTGGTAAATGTGTGCCATGGTGGTTTCATGCACCTATCAATCCATCACCTAGGTATTAAACCCAGCATGCATTAGCTATTTCTCCTAATGCTCTCCCACCCCAAACCACACCCTCTGACAGGCCCCAGTGTGTGCTGCTCCCCTCCCTGTGTCCATGTGTTCTCATTGTTCAGCTCCCACTTATAACTGAGAGCATGTGGTATTTGGTTTTCTGTTCCTGTGTTAGTTTGCTGAGGATAATGGCTTCCAGGTCCATCCATGTCCCAGGAAAGAACATGATCTCATTCCTTTTTATGGCTGCATAGTATTCATTCCATGGTGTATATGTCCCACATTTTCTTTATCCAGTTTATCACTGATGGGTATTTGGTTTGATTCCATGTCTTTTTTATTGTGAATAGTGCTGTAATGAACATATGCATGCATGTACCTTTGTAACAGAATGATTTTTATTCCTTTGGGTATATACCCAATAATGAGATTGCTGGGTAAAATGGTATTTCTGGTGCTAGATCTTTAAGAAATCACCACAGTCTTCCACAATGGTTGAACTAATTTGCATTTCCACCAACAATGTAAAAGCGTTCCTATTTCTCTACAACCTCATTAGCCTCTGTTGCTTCTTGACTTTTTAATAATTGCCATTCTGATATGAATCTCATTGTGGTTTTGATTTGCATTTCTCTAATGATCAATGACGTTGAGCTTTTCTTCATAGGTTTGTTGGCTGCATGAATGTCTTCTTTTGAGAAGTGTCTGCTTATGTCCTTGGCCCACTTTTTAATGGTGTTGTTTTTATTTCTTGTAGATTCTAGATATTAGGCCTTTATCAGATGCATAGATTGCAAAAATGTTCTCCTACTCTGTAGGTTGCCTCTTTGCTCTGATAGTTTATTTTGCTGTGCAGAGGCTCTTTAGTTTAATTCGATCTCATTTGTCAATTTTTTCTTCTGTTGCACTTGCTTTTTCCAATTTCGTCATGTTTTGCCCATGCCTATGTCCCGAATGGTACCACCCTGGTTGTCTTCCAGAGTTTTTATAGTTTTGGGTTTTACATTTAAGTCTTTAATTTTTGTATACGGTATAAGGAAAAGGTCCAGTTTCAATCTTCTGCATATGGCTAGCCAATTATTCCATCACTATTCATTGAATAGGGAATCCTTTTCCCATTGCTTTTGTCATGTTTGTCAAAGATCAGTTTGCCAGTATTTATTCAGTTTGCCAGTATTTATTGAGAATAATCATTGCATTGGTGTTCATCAGCAATATTGGCTGAAGTTTTCTTTTTTTGTTGTATCTGTGCCAGGTTTTGGTATAAGGATGGTACTGGCCTCATAGAATTGTAGTTGTAGGTGTGTGGCCTTATTTCTGGGCTCTCTATTCTGTTCCATTGGTCAAGGCGTCTGTTTATGTACCGGTACCACACTGTTTTCGTTACTGTAGCCCTGTAATATAGTTTGAAGTTGGGTAGTGTGATGTCTCCAGCTTTGTTCTTTTAGCTTATGATTGTCTTGGCTATACAAGCTTTTTGGATCCATATGAATTTTAAAATATTTTATTCTAATTCTGTGACAAATGTCAATGATATTTTAATGGGAATAGCATTGAAATTACAAATTACTTTGAGTACTATGGCCATTTGAACAATACTGATTCTTCCTATTTGTGAGCATTGAATGTTTTTCCATTTGTTTGTGTCTGCTCTGATTTCCTTGAGCAGTGGTCTGTAGTTATCCTTGAAGAGGTCCTTCACTTCCCTTGTTAGCTGTATTCCTAGGTATTTTATTCTCTTTGGAGAAATTGAGAGTTGCAGTTCATCCATGATTTGGCTCTCTGCTTGCCTAATGTTGGTGTATAGGAATGCTTATGACTTTTGCATATTGATTTTGTATCCTGAGACTTTGCTGACATTGCTTATCAGCTTAAGAAGCTTTTGGGCTGAGACAATGGGGTTTTCTAGATATAGGATCACGTCATCTGCAAACTAAGACACTCTGACTTCCTCTCTTCCTATTTGAATACACTTTATTTCTTTCTCTTGCCTGACGGCTCTGGCCGGAACTTCTAAAACTATGTGGAATAGGAGTGGTGAGAGAAGGCATCCTTGTCTTGGGCCAATTTTCAAGTGGAATGCTTCTAGCTTCTGCCCATTCAGTATGATATTGGCTGTGGGTATGTCATAAATGGTTCTTATTATTATGAAGTATGTTCCTTCAATACTTAGTTTATTGAGAGTTTTTGACATGAAGGAATGTTGAATTTTATCAAAGGCCTTTTCTGCATCTATTGAGATAATCATGTGGTTTTTGTCTTTAGATCTGTTTATGTGATGAATTATGTTTATTGATTTGCATATGTTGAAGCAGTCTTGCATCCCAGGGATGAAGTCAACTTGATCGTGGTGGATAAGCTTTTTCATGTGCTGCTGTATTCAGTTTGCCAGTATTTATTGAGAATAATCATTGCATTGGTGTTCATCAGCAATATTGGCTGAAGTTTTCTTTTTTTGTTGTATCTGTGCCAGGTTTTGGTATAAGGATGGTACTGGCCTCATAGAATGCGTTAGGGAGGAGTCCCTCCCTTTCAATTTTTTGGAATAGTTTCAATAGGAATAGTACCAGTTCTTCTTTGTACTTCTAGTAGAATTCAGCTATAAATCCATCTGGTCTTGGGTTTTTTTGTTTGTTTGTTTGGTTGGTAGGCTATTTATCACCTGCCTCAATTTCAGAACTTGTTATTTGTCTATTTAGGGACTCAACTTCTTCCTGGTTCAGCCTTCAGAGGGCGTTTGTGTCCAGGAATTTATCCATTACTTCTAGATTTTGTAGTTTATTTGCATAGAGGTATTTATAGTATTCTCTGATGGTGGGGTCTACACAGTATATAGTACCGTGGAAACACAGTATTCTCTATTTCTGTGGGGTCACTGGTGATATCCCATTTATCATTTTTTATTGTGTCTATTTGATTCTTCTCTATTTTCTTCTTTATTCATCTAGCTATCTATCTACCTACTTCATCGGTTTTTCCAAAAAACCAGCCCCTGATTCACTGATTTTTTTGAAGGATTTTTTGCATCTCTGTCTCCTTCAGTTCTGCTCTGAGTTTAGTCATTTCTTTTCTTCTCCTAGCTTTGGGGTTTGTTTGCTCTTGGTTCTCTAGTTCTTTTCGTTGTGATGTTAGGGTGTTGATTTGAGATCTTTCTAGCTTTTTGATGTGAGTATTTAGCACTATAAATTTCCCTCTTAACACTGGTTTAGCTGTGTCCCAGAGATTCTGGCACGTTGTCTCTTTGTTCTCATTGGTTTCAAAGAATTTCTTAATTTCTGCCTTAATTTCATTATTTACCCAGCAGTCATTCAGGAGCAGGTTGTTCAATTTCCATGAAGCCATGTGGTTTTCAGTCAGTTTCTTAATCTTGAGTTCTAATTTGATTGCGCTGTGGTCTGAGAGACTGTTATTATTTCAGTTCTTTTGCATTTGCTGAAGAGTGATTTACTTCCAATTATGTGATCAATTTTACAGTAAGTGCAATGAGGCACCAAGAAGAATGTATATTCTGTTGTTTTGGGGTAGAGAATTCTGTAGATATCTATCAGGTCCACTTGATCGAGAGCTGAGTTCAACTCCTGAACATTTTTGTTAATTTTCTGTCTTGATGATCTAATATTGACAGTGGAGTGCCAAAGTCGCCCACTATTATTGTGTGGGACTCTAAGTCTCTTTGTAGGTCTCTAAGAACTTGTTTTATGAATTTGGGTACTCCTATACTGGGTGCATAGACATTTAGGACAGTTAGCTCTTCTTGTGGAATTGACTCATTTATCATTACGTAATGCCCTTGTCTTTTTTGATTTTTGTTGGTTTAAAGTCTGTTTTGTCAGAAACTAAGATTGCAACCCCTGCTTTTTTGTTTTCCATTTGCTTGGTAAATTTTCCTCCATTCTTTTATTTTCAGTCTATGTGTGTCTTTGCATGTGAGATGGAGCTCTTGAATGCAGCACACTGATGGATCTTGACTCTTTATGAAGCTTGCCCTTCTGCGTCTTTTAATTTGGGCATTTAGCCCATTTACATTTAAGGTCAATATTGTTACATGTGGATTTTATCCTGTCATCATGATGCTTGCTGGCTATTTTGCAGACTTCTTTATGTAGTCGCTTCATGTCACTGGTCTGTGTACATCAGCATGTTTTTGTAGTGGCTGGTAATGTTTTTTCCTTTTGAAATTTAGTGCTTCCTTTAGGAGCTCCTGCAAGGCAGGCCTGGTGGTGACAAATTCCTTCAGCATTTGCTTGTCTGAAAAAGATTTTACTTCTCCTTCACTAATGAAGTGTAGTTTGGCCGGATATGAAATTTTAGGTTGGATGTTCTTTAAGAATGATGAACACTGACCACCAGTCTCTTCTGGTTTGTAGAATTTCTGCTGAGATGTCTGCTTTTAGTCTCATGGGCTTCCCTTTATAGGTGACTTGGCCTTTCTCTCTGGCTGCCCTTAACATATTTTCCTTTACTTTGACCTTGAAGGAGAATGTGACAGATTATGCATCTTGGGGTTGATCTTCTTGTGAAGCATCTTACTGGGGTTCTCTGGTTTTCATGAATTTGAATGTTGGCCTGTCTTGCTAGGTTGGAGTTCTCCAGGATGATATCCTAAAGTGTGTTTTCCAACTTGTTTCCATTCTCCCCATCTCTTTCAGTTATCCCTATCAGTCACAGGTTTGGCCTTTTAACATAATCCCAGAGTTCTCAGAGGTTTTGTTCATTCCTTTTTTTTCTTTATTCTCTAATCTTGTCTGCCTGCCTTATTTCAGGAGGACAGTCTTCAAGTTCTGATATCCTTTCTTCCCCTTGATCTATTTGGTGATTGAAACTTGTGTTTGCATTGTGACATTCTCATGTTGTGTTTTTCAGCTCCATCAGGTCATTTACGTTCCTCTCTAAACTGGTTATTCTGGGTAACAGCCTCTGTAATGTTTGTTTGTTTTTTGAGACAGAGTCTCACTCTGTCGCCCAGGCTGGAGTGCAGTGGTACAATCTCAGCTCACTGCAACCTCCACCTCCTGGGTTCAAGCAATTCTCCCGCCTCAGCCTCCCGAGTAGCTGGGACTACAGGTGCCTGCCACCACACCTGGCTAATTTTTGTATTTTTAGTAGAGATGGGGTTTCAGTGTTAGCCAGATAGTCTCAATTTTCTGACCTTGTGATCCACCCACCTCGGTCTCCCACAGTGCTGGGATTACAGGCATGAACCACTATACCCGGCCAGCTCTTGTAATGTTTTACCGTGATCCTTAGTTTCTTTGCAATGAGTTAGAACATACTCCTTTAGCTCAGCAAAGTTCATTATTACTGATCTTCTGAAGCCTACTTCTGTCAATTCATCTGTCTCAGTTTCAGCCCAGTTCTGTGCCCTTGCTGGAGATGTGTTATGATCATTTGGAGAAGAGGCACTCTGGCTTTTTGAGTTTTCAGCATTTTTGCATTGATTCGTTCTCATTTTCATGGCTTTATTTACCTGTGATCTTTGAGGCTGCTTTTTTTATTATTATTATTATACTTTAAGTTCTAGGGTACATGTGCATAACGTGCAGGTTTGTTACATATGTATACTTGTGCCATGTTGCTGTGCTGCACCCATCAACTCGTCAGCACCCATCAACTCATCATTTACATCAGGTATAACTCCCAATGTAATCCCTCCCCCCTCCCCCCTCCCCCCTCCTCATGATAGGCCCCGGTGTGTGATGTTCTCCTTCCTGAGTCCAAGTGATCTCATTGTTCAGTTCCCACCTATGTGTGAGAACATGTGGTGTTTGGTTTTCTGTTCTTGTGATAGTTTGCTAAGAATGATGGTTTCCAGCTGCATCCATGTCCCTACAAAGGACACAAACTCATCCTTTTTTATGGCTGCATAGTATTCCATGGTGTTCAACCATTATGGAAAACAGTATGGCGATTCCTAAAGGATCTAGAACTAGATGTACCATATGATCCAGCCATCCCATTACTGGGTATATACCCAAAGGATTATGAATCATGCTGCTATAAAGACACATGCACACGTATGTTTATTGCGGCACTATTCACAATAGCAAAGACTTGGAATCAACCCAAATGTCCATCAGTGACAGACTGGATTTTTTTTTTTTTTTTTTTTTTGAGATGGAATCTTGCTCTGTCACCCAGGCTGGAGTGCAGTGGTGCAATCTCAGCTCACTGCAACCTCTGCCTCCCAGGTTCCAGCGATTCTCCTGTCTCAGCCTCCTGGGTAGCTGGGATTGCAGGGACGTGCCACCACACCCAGCTCAATTTTGTATTTTTAATAGACACAGGGTTTTACCACATTGGCCAGGCTGGTCTTGAACTCCTGACCTCAGGTGATCCGCCTGCCTTGGCCTCCCAAAGTGCTGGCTGGGATTACAGACATGAGCCAACGTGCCCGGCCTGCTGCTGACCTTTAAATGGAGTTTTTGTGGGGTCTTTTTCATTGATGTTGTTGTTGCTCTTGCTTTCTATTTTTCTTTTCATAGTCAGGTCCCCCTTCTGTAGGGCTGCTGCCGTTTGCTGGGGATCTACTCCAGACCCTATTTCCCTGGGTCCCTCCTGCTCCTGGATATATCACCAGTGGATGCTGCAGAACAACAAAGATGGCAGTCTGCTCCTTCCTCTGGGAGCTCTGACCCAGAGAGGCACCAACCTGACGCCAGCTGGAACACTCCTGTTATGAGGTGTCTGGTGAACCCTATTGGGACGTCTCACTCAGAAGAAACGGGATCAGGGACCTGCTTAAATAAGCAGTCTGGCTGCCCCTTGGCAGAGTAGGTGTGCTATGCTAAGGGGAATCCCCCTCATCTGGGCTGCCCTGACTCTCCAGAGCCAGCAGGCAGAAAAGATTAAGACTGCTGATCCACCATACCACAGGTGCCCCTCCTCCTAGGGGCTCCTCTCAGGATATCAGAGTTCTGTCCATAAATTCCTGGCTGGGGATGCTGAAATTCCCACAGGGAGGCCTTGCCTGGTGATGGGGAGTGAATTGGGGTCCTGCTTAAAGAAGCAGTCTGGTCACAAACTGTCCCAGCCGCTGTGCTGCACTGTGGGGAACTGCTGCCTGTCCAAAATGCCCAGTCTTACTGGCACCAGCAGCAGGGGAAAATGGCTGACTGGAGCCTCAGTGATGGTGGTCGCCCCTCTCCGCCCAGAACTTGATTAAGTCTTCTAAAGCATGAAACACAGAATGTCCTTCAATTTTTCAGGTCTTCTTTAAATTCTCTTAACAATGTTTGCAGTTGCCAATGTACAAGTCTTACACCACACTGGTTAAATTTCTTATTAATTACTTTATTCTTTCAGATGTCATTGCCAAATGTAATTGCTTTCTTAATTTCATTTTTGGATTGCTCATTGTTTGTATATAGAAATATGACCTATTTTTGTATGTTGATCTTGTTTCTTGAAACTTTGTCAAATTTGTTTATTAGCACAGTAAAATTGGGTGTGGATACTTTTGTGTGTGTGTGTGTATTATTAGGATACTGTAAGTACAGTAAGTCCTCAATGTAGTAGATAGGTTCTTGAAACTGCAGTTTTAACAATGTATAGCAAAACTAATTTTAACATAGGCTAATTAATATTAACAAGAATAAGGTTGCTATGGCAGGTTTCTGGTCACAAAAACATCACCAAACTTCTAAATAAAGACTGAAACACTTCTAATATTAAACACTGAAATAAATCTGAGCTCTATATTCATTTAAGAAAAATTAATGAAGACAAGATAATTATTTACCCAATTATTCCAGTTCAGGGTCTCTGGAGCCTATCAAAGTCTATAGGCCAGAACCTATCCCAGCAGCTCAGGGTACAGGCCATAACCAATCCTAGACAGGACATCATCATTTCATCATGGGGTGCACTCAAGTACGTATCTACATTCACTCATACTCGTACAATTTAGACGTGCCAATTAACCTAATGTGCACATCTTTCAGATGTGGGAGGAAACCAGAGTACATGGAAAAAACCCATGCAGACACGGAGAATGTGGAAATTCCACATAGACAGTGGCCCTGGCCAGGAATTGATTTTTTTTTTCATCATTAATGTTACAATGAAACAACATTATTTGAGGACCTGCTGTTTAAGATGTCATCTTAAAACAGAAATAGTTTCATATCTTCCTTGCCAATTTGGATACTTTTTACTAGTTTTTCTTGCCTACTTGCCAGTAGAAATTCTATTACAACAATGGCAAGAAGTGGCAAGAGTAGAGCTTCGTATCTTCTTCCTGATCTTAGAGGGAAAATTTTCATTCTTTCGCCATTGAGTATGGCTGTCAGCTGTGAGATTTTCCTAATTGTCCTTTACCAGATTAAGAAAGTTGCCTTCTATTCCTAGTTTGTTGGGTGTGTTTATTACAAAAGGTGGGATTTTGTTAAATACTTTTTCTGCATGAACTGAGTTGATCATGGTTTATGTTTCCCTTCATTCTATTAATATGATATATTATATTGTGTGACTTTTTTCTATGTCAACTACCCGAATTATTATATATAATCTTTTAAATATGCTGATGCATTCCTAAAATATTTTCTTGAGGAATATTGCATCTATATTCATAAGGGATATTGGTCTGAAGATTTTATTTCTTGTGCTGTCTTTATGTGGCATTAGTAGCAGTGTTATGCTGATTTCGTAAAATGAGTTAGGGCAGGTCTACTAATGACAAACTAATTCAGTTACTGTTTATCAGGGAATGTATTAATTTCTCCTTCTTTTGTGAAGGACAGCTTTGCCAGACATAAAATTCTTGGTTAACAGGGCTGAAAAAAATTTTTTCAGTACACTGAATATGTCATCTCATTGCCAAGTGGCCTCCATCGTTTCCGGTGAGAAATCAGCGATTAACCATACTAAGGATCCCTTCCTTATATGCTAAGTTTTTCTTCTCTTTTGCTTTCACAAAGCCCTTATTTCTCAGAGTTCTCTATTTCTGGCCTTTCTCTCTAAGCTTTTTGGTTAGTCTACTGTTTACCCCAACTGTTCTCCCTTTCCCTGGGAAATAGTGACTAAGTACATTTATCTTTAAATTAAAAAAAAAAAAAAAAATCCCCCAGGTGGCCTCCTCAGCCCTAGGAGAATTCTGAGTTAGGTAAAAATAAAAACAAATCATCTGACCCAGTGCTTCAGGTAGCCATCAGACAGGGCAAAACAGACAATTACAATTCTTTGAGAATATGGTCTGTTATGTTGCCTCCAAAAGTAGGTATCTGTACCAGGAATACAGACTGTTGTCTTCAAGGCTGCTGTTGAGGTGGAGAGTAGGAGATGAGACCAAGATAAGTTAAAATGCCATAAAACTCTCTTACTGATATTCAGTTAATTTTACTTGATTAAGCATTTCCTTGATTTCAGTGGCCTTTTGATTACTTTCCAGCGTTCCAAAAAAGTTGGTTCTCACTTAATTAACTACATTGTGGAGGTACGAACTTTGGTGGTTCCCTACCATACCATTTTAACTCACATAATTTAGGATTTCTGTTTTTTCAATAAGAAATCTTTATAATTACAATGAATAATGTTTAGCATTATTCCTGTCATTTTATTTAAAAAAAAAAAACACAGTTTTGAAGTAGAATTCATACACTATATAATCATCCATTTAAAATGTATAATATAATGTTTCTGAGTATATACACAAGAACATGCAGCCACTACCACCACCACCTAATTTTAGAACATTTTTCTCCTCCTGAATAAAACCCTGTACCCATTTACAGTCAATCCTGACTCCATTCCTTCTGATCCCATCTCTACACACCACTAATCTACTACCTCTATAAAATTTTTGTTTGAATGTATCTTCAATTCTTGAGGATATATATCTAAGCCCAGAATTACTGGATCATATGGAAATCCTACGTTTAACTTTTTGAAGAACTGCCAAACTGTTTTCCCAAGCAGATGCACCATTTTACATTCCCACTATCAAAATATAAAGGTTCCAATTTCTCCACATTCTTGTTACTGTCTTTTTAAATATACTCATCCAACCGGGAGCAGTGGCTCACACCTGTAACACTTTGGGCAGCCAAGAAGGGAGGGTCACTTGAGCCCAGTAGTTTGAGGCTAGCCTGGGCAACACAGTGAGACCCCACCATCTCTGTACACAATTTTTTTTTTTAATTAGCCAGGTATGGTAGTGCATGCCTGTAGTCCTAGCTTCTTGGTAGGCTGAGGCAGGAGGATTGCTTAAGCCAAGTTGTTCAAGATTACAGTGAACTATGATGGCAACACTGCATACCAGACTGCTTAACAGAGTACAACCCTATCTCTAATATATATATATATTAGAGAGAGATATATATATATTCCACTCATTCTAGTTGTTGTAAAGCAGAATCCTGTTATGGACTTGATTTAGACTTCCCTGATGACTAATTAGAATGAGTGTCTTTTTAAGAATATACTGCCCATTTGTATGTCTTCTTTGGAGAAATGTCTATTCCCTCTTTGGAGAAATGTCAATTCCTTTGTCCATTTGTTACTGAGTTGTATTTTTATTATTGAGCTGTGAGAATTATTTATATATTCTGGATAGAAATCTTTCATTACCAGTATCTTTTACAAATATCTTCTCCCATTCTGTGGGTTGTCTTTTTGCTTTTTTGATGGGATCTTTTGAAGCACGTAATTTTAATTTTGATTTAATCCAATTTATGTTTTTGTTGCTTGCCATTTTGCTTTATGATTTCTGCTCAGTAAGGTCATCTTTTTCTTTTTCTTTAATTTCATTTATTGATCAAATCTTTTATGCTGTTTTCTTTAAGTTGCTCTCAACCAAGAGTTCACAATTTTAACAACCATAAATAACGACACTTTTATTTTTCCCTTTCTGATTCTTACATTTCCTCCTCAATCTTACCAAATTGACCACAACATCCAGTTTAGTATAAAATAGAAATGGCAGTGGCAGATATAGTCTGTCTTGTGTTAAAAGGGAATGCTATCAATAGTTCATCACTAAGTATGATATGTCCTCTAAGGTTTTGGTTGATATCTTTTACCAGATTGAGGAGGTTTCCCTCAACAATTTCACTCTGTTAAGAGGTTTTTCTGTTGAACAGATGTATTGGTTTTTCCAAATCTAATGAGAAAATTAGAATTTTTCTCCATAAATATTTTCTATTAATGTGGTGAATTATAACTGATTCATTTTCAAATAGTCAACCAATCTTATGTTCCAATAAATTCAAAATGATTTTCTTCAAGGACATAAACTATGTTGAGAATGACAAAATATTGGTCATTGCTATATTTTAAAAACAAGAACACTTATGTATTTGGCTATTTCCTTTGAAAATATTCCTAGTGTGGTTCTAAATTCTCGTACAGCATTTAATATATGATAAGCACTTTACATGAATTAATTTATTTAATCTTCATAATAAACCTGCAAGTTAGGTAACCATTTTACAGATGAGGAAACTGAGACACTAACAGGTTAAGAAGCTTGCTCAAGGTTACATGACATAGATGGATTTAAACCTAGTGTATTTAGATTTAGAGTCTAATAGAAAATGCCTGTCTTGTTTTTAAAAATAGAAAGGAAGAGTAAACAGGAGAAAAACATGGTTCTTTTGCCAGAAAGAGACACTTTATATGCTGGAATAAAGAGACTGATCACATACTGAAATTTCACTTTTAACAGAATTGAGTCAAACCTATACCCAAAGTTCTAAATATAAATTATTTTCAAATTCTTGCTTAACTAAATACTCTCTCAACATAAACAGGAACTTGGCTACCTGCTCACCCAGCAGGAATAACAAAAGGAGGCACTGGGAGTCAAAGTAATTATCACCCAGCATAAACCAATATTTGCATTTGGTAACACAATATGGAATAAGATGCAGCATGATAAAACTGGAGAGCTAGGCAAGAAAGAAGGACAAGGAAAATGGACAGCCTCTTTTGAGTTGATCATCATCACTGTCATCATCAATACTTTTAAACGACTTTGTTTAAATGAAGAACAACATGATGTCACTGAATATGGACACTAAAGACACAGACAGACTTGATTTTAATTCTACCAATTAATAGCTATGAAGTTTTAGTCAGGTTAGTTCTATGAACCTCAGTTTTGTCATCCCTACGATAAGCAGGATGATGTTAACTTCCCAGAATTATGATAAGGAATCAATTAGAAAATGTTGAAAAATATGCTACTCAGACAAAAATCAAACAAATGTTAGCTCTCTTTCCTGTTGAAATGTTATAAAGACCCAAATACAATCTATATTCAGATGTAAATGTACAAACATCATATACCAAGACTATACTTGATACCTTGATTATCCACATTTTCTTTATCTTCTAATCTATCCTAAATTTTTCTACACTTTATTTTTTGACTGTTAATAGTGATCATTTTAAAAACTTATTGATGCTGCTTGTTCCATATACTTCAAGGCAGCTACATTACACATAATAGTTAGCAACTGGAAAGGATTACTCAGTAGTTTAAAACTAGTAGAAAGTTAAAAGTACAACTTTTATTTTTACTCTTTATCTTACTTTTTGAATAATCAACATATCATCAAAATATTAATATTACATTAAAATGTATCTTGATTACTTTTTTCCTCACAATTTCATCTACAGTACGCTGTAATATAAGCTTTTATCACTTCATACCTGGATTAGTAAAATAACCTGCTATTCACCATGTTCTCAACCTTCTATATTACCAGCAATGCACAGATGGCAAATTTTCCCAAATGACCAATTTCCTGATGTTATTTCTTTTATCATCTATAATATAATGGTTCCTTTCAAAGGGATCTGCATTCAAGACTCCTTATTTTGACCCTATTCTACTTTTTCAACTTTACATTCTTTAACATCATCACCTACATTGTATACGTTTGGACTTTTAGACTCCAGTTTGAGACATTTTGAGATTTTTTCTTTCCTAAGATTTCTGAGACATTTTTACCATTTAGGGTACTACCACTAGGAGGTAGTAGAGCTTGATTAACACCAGTACATATTCAAAAGGTAGGGTTAGGAGGAAATTATTCCTTTTACAAAAATAGGTTTCAATTTAAAAAGATAAGCAAACATTGAACAGTTTTACAAATTGATGTACTATCTACCAGTTGCTCTGGGATATCCCTTGCAGAGCTCGAACTGACTTACTATAGCCAAAGGCACATCACCTATATCTGTGCCCCCTAGTTGAGTCAAGGATATCTGCCTACATGCTACATGCTCTAGGGTCAGAGTCACCATCAATTTCTTCCTGTCTCCCTCCCTCACATCAGGACATCCACAGAACCTATTTCAGATTAGTTTCTCCAATCCATCTCCTTCCACATGCCTGTGCCAAACATTCTGGCATTTAACTTTGATCTTTACTGAATACTGTTCAATAAGGATCAAACTTGAACTACTGTTCAACTACTGTTGAACTACTTCCTCATATGAATAACTTACTTCATGTGAGGAAGTGTGGGTCTTTAGAAAGTCTGCTCACGTCTGTAATCCCAGCACTTTGGGAGGCCAAGGTGGGTGCATCACTTGAGGTCAGGAGTTCAAGATCAGCCTGGCCAACACGGCGAAACCCCATCTCTACCAAAAATACAAAAATTAGCTAGGTGTGGTGGCACGCACCTGTGGTCCCAGCTACTTGGGAGGATGTGGCAGGAGAATTGCTTGAATTTGGGAGGCAGAGGTTGCAGTGAGCTGAGACTGTGCCACTGCACTCCGGCCCAGGTGACAGGGCGAAACTCTGTCTTTAAAAAACAAACAAACAAAAAAAAGAAAGTCATTCTTTGTTAACCTAAACTATTCTCATTTGTAACATGAGGGAATTAAAAACTAGCTAAATTTTTAGGGTCTCCTAACTATAAGAGTTCATGATTTTAAATTCCTATAACAGTAGGCATATCAAATTGTTAGTAAGAGCTTACCAAAATATAGATTCCTCCCCTAAAACCAAGTGAGTCAGAATCAATAGGCTGCAGGACCACGAATCTACCTTTTAAAAATGATTCCAGATGATTCTGATGCAGGATCTGATCTGAGGAAGAACTACAGTTTGAAAATCACTACTATGTTTCATGATTTGATTCCTATCAAGACAATAATTATTATCAAGTCGAAGAATAATTAGTATTATTTGAGTTCTTTCTCATAGACTACGCCAGCAGTTTTTAGAGTATGATCTGGCCCCTGGGGTCAGACAGAGTCTTTAAAAGGTATATAAGATCAAAACTTTTTCATTCTCATTCTCTTACAAGCACACAGTAGAGCTGAGGCAACATGGAATTTAATATTAAAACAGATTGAATACAGAAGCAGATGTGAGAATTCAGCTATCTTTATTAAGCTGGACATTAATTTGCAAAAAGGTAAAATAATATGACTCTTCTCATTAATCTTTTTTTTTGTTTTGGGAAAGTTGCTTATATAAAAATATGCTATTCCTGTGAACAAATAATGATTTTATAATATTTCTAAATGTTTGATAAATTTTCTAAAGATTTTCTTACTTTTCATTTCTAACATGATAAATGTTAATAAATATACCCATATAACAAGGGATATTTGAGGTCCTCAATAATTTTTACAAATGTAAAAACCTAAAAGTCTGAGAACTGCTTTCATACATATAGTACACTCGAGTCCTCACTAATTTTTATGACCATAAAAACAAAAAAAAGTCTGAGAACTGCTTTACACATGTTATCAAAGCCTGTCTCAAAGAGCTTCAACAATTCCCCACAGTCCCCAGTATAAAACCTAAACAACTTACAGGCATCTGAGCACAGTCCTACTTGAAAAACTTTGTAATTGCCTTGCTCTATTTTATTTTTTTATACAGAGATATCACAGCTCCACTGAAGCAAAATATGCACATATATAAACAGAAGAAAATTGTTTTCCTAATTCTATTGCCAAATATACCCTCCCAGACACATACTCATGCTTCTGTTTTCTTTTATTCTTTTTCTCTGTGCACAATGTGGATTTTTAACAGTAGCCTTATTCTATATAGTCAGCCCTCTGTAACCATAGGTTCTGCATCCACACAGTCAACTAACAGTGGATTAAAAATATTTGTGGAAAAAAACTGGAATGTTGTGTCTGTATTGAAAACATACGTATTTTTTTCCTTGTCATTATTCCCTAAACAATACAGTATAACAACTATTTACACAGCATATGCACTGCATTACATATTATAATTAATCTAGAGTTGATTCAAAATATATGGGAGGATGTGTGTAGGTTATATGCAAATAGTGCACCATTTTTCATCAGGGACTTGAACATCCCTGGATTTTGGTATCTGCAGGGGGTCCTAGAACCAAATGAGGGGTGACTATACATAAAATGTGTGATTTATCAATTTTCACCTTATACATCGTAAGCATATGCCCATTTTACATGAATTCTTCAGCAAATATTATGTGCTATAATTTACTTGATCATCTCTTTATTAATTACCTAAACTTTTATCCTAGTTTTGCTCTTATGAATACCAATACAATGGACACTCAGACTACTTTCATTTTGCTCATAATCATAAATATTGTGTCTTAGCACAATACCTGAGGCATAGTTAGAGCTCAGTAAAGATCAGCCTTTTTTGTTTGTTTGTTTGTATGTATTTATGCTTGTTATCATTGTCATTATTATAAACAGTCTTTCCTGACTGCCCCAGTCATACCGAAGTTTATCCTCCCTTGAATTAACCTAATACTTACTTGTATCTTTCTTTTGTTACTTTGGACACTGCCTCATAGAAGAGTTATTTACATACAACATTTACCTCTTTTAATATATTGCAAACTTGAGAAGGTTAGAAATTATGTTCTACACATTTTTGTATGCTGATAAGTATTTAAATGTGTTGAATGAATTCCTTAAGGTCACGAAGTAAATAACCAAATATTTTTTAAAAACACATGAATGGGCGTTAAAAATATTTAACAATTAGATTTAACATTAGATTTCACCTCAAAGTTCTGTCAGAATCCTATAATATTTGTTAAAACTTATGTCTTTCCCTGCCTCTCCTCTGTTCAACTTAGGTATCCTACTCCATGGTCAGGCTCTTTGGTCAATTCTAACACAAAAATTTATCCTATGTCAATTCTTGTACCCATGTAAATTTAACACAGACTCGTGTGTTTATCTATATCTAAATTTATATCTAAATATCCATGAAGGATTGCTTCCAGGATCCCCATGGATACCAAAATCTGCAAATGCTCAAGTCCCTTATATAAAAAGACATAGTACAGTTAGCCCTCCATATCTGCAGCCTCTGCATGTGGAACCCACAGATATTAAGGGTTAATTCTGACTGTAGATACACAAACACACACATGCCCCCCTCATTCTTTCATTCCTCTCCTTGCCCCATTTCAGAATACCTTCTCAAAAGTCAATTATGATTAAAGATAGGAAGTCTGTTAGCCTAGTGATTACCACTGGACACTTAAGCTGATGTCCAAGCTGCTAATACTGCAGGCAGAGGTCTAGCTATATACAGTGAAAAACTTATGAATTCCCATGTTGCTCTTTCAGCTCTCTCTCCTCTCCTATTCCTACCCCCACACAAACTGCAGCTCAATGGCAATCTATTCCACAAATCTAGTTCCTTTATCTTCATCCTTCTGTACAAAAACGCAGTCCAATGATTAGAACTTTATTGCCTATCTTGCTTTTCTTAGTCCTCTTTGCCAAACTATGGATTCTTTCCACCTAAATTGCAGCAGCAAAGTTCTGACTCATAGTGTCTCCTTTTCCAAATTAAATCTGCCTATCAAAACTTTCAAGCAACCACATGTACTCTCATAGTTCTTCATCACATATAGGTTATACAGGTCCCTACTAATTAATTTTAGAACATATATCCAGTTTAAAATATATGCTAGTTCTGGCTTTGCTTGTAGAACATTTCCCTCATCCCACTGCTTGGAGAAAAATCAAGTATCTTCAGTTTTAATTCATCTTGAGTCAGGTCCTAAAAGCATTATCTTCACTACCTGTCTGTATCATGAAACCATTCATACTCAAGGCATGATCCTTGAGTATGAATTCCAATTTATGATAGTAATATGCAATTTGTTTCTGCCTTCTTAAAAGGCCAAAGAAATCTTAGTGATAAGAACCACAAAGCTCACAATCCAATCTCATCTAATTTTTCCACAAATTTTTACTGGACACCTACCATGTGCAGAAAACTGAAAACAAAAATCCTCGTGAAATTTATTTTCTAGTAGGAGAAAGATAATGTGTAAACACATAAACAGTTGAAATACACAGTACTATTTAGATGACAGTTAAATGTATTGGTAAAAAATTAAGTTGGGAAAAGAGAAGGTTGAAGAGGAGGTTATTATTTTCTTAAGGCCTTGACAATTTTTGCTTCCAGCCATGATTGAGTAACTAGTATCATATTGTCCTTTCTGTTACAAGCAACTTAGAAATTCTTAAATATATGAATTTTTTTCATGTATGGACAACTGTCAGCACAGGACTGGAATCCCTCAGAAAAAGAAAGCAAGTGAAATAAGTCCTATGATTGTCTCATCCTTTGTGCCTGAAGGCACTTTCCAGACAGCCACATAGCGGGGAAGGAAAGTAACCAAAAGAGAGCACACTTGTAAGTCTGAGCTAAGAAAAAGTTGGAATTTGTGGGGCAGAGTAGCAGAGTGAAAAGATGTATGCAGAGAAGGTCTACAAATCTTCAGAGAAGCCCCACTGAGTCTCTGGCCATATTAATCTGCTGAATGAGCAGGCAAGAATCTCTAAAACTGGGGAAAAAATAACTACCTAGGAACCGAAAGCTGAACAAGTACTGGAGCTTTCATAGAGCTGGGAAATGTTATATTTGAGGATACTCATTGAACATCCTAGTCATTCTGTACAGAGTTCACAAAGGACATACCTTAGAAGGAGGAACAACAGAGCCCTAGGATTAAAGATTACTCTACGTCAAACTAACAAAGTTTAAAACCACATTTTCAGAGACAAAAGCAAACCTACAAGTTTAAAAAATGCATTACAGAATTAAATTCTACATTCTCTTAAAGAAAACAATAAAACCCAGACATAGAGCAATGTAGCATTCATATTGTCCAATATATGAAAAAAATACTAATAACAAAATTACTAAGCATAAAAAGCAGAAAATCTAAGCCATACTCGGAGAAGAATCAGCCAAAAAGCAGGAAAAAGAAAGACAGATATAACGGACTTCAAGTCAATTCATAAACACATTAAGTGAAAACATAAAAAAAAAAAACAAAAAACCAGAAATCTCGAGAAACTGAAATTATAAAACCAAACAATGGAACTCCTGGAGATAAAAAATATAACACACGAAATAAAAAGTCACTGGATGATTTTAAAAGCAAATGAGATACAGTAGATAAAAAGGACATAGAACTATCTAAACTAGAGAGAAAAAAGACTCACCTATGGGACAATACAAAACGTTCTGTATTAAGTACAACTGGAATCAGAAAATAGAAGAAAAACAGACGGACAGAAAAAACTTTTTGAAGAAACAATGGCCAAAATTTTTCCAAATTTGGGGTAAAATATAAACTCAGATATTCAAAAAACTAAATGAATTATCAAGCAGAATAAACACAAAGAAAACCATACCAAGAAGAGTTCCTGACCTGCCTGGGCAACACAGTAATACAGGAGCTAGAAAGAAATTATTCAGGCAGATAGTAAGGATAAGAAAGTCCTCAGTAAGGTTTCCGTTTAATAAAAAAGCAGCCCCGAAATCATTTCTTTTCTAATAAAAAGCAGCCTGACAAATAAAGCTGCAGGAGTAGATAAGCAAGCTGGAAGCTTGCATAGGTAAATGCCAGCAGCTGTGCCAACAGGGAAAAACGGCTACCTAGGGGCCAGGCACGTTCAACATGGAGGTTCCCTCTTCCCTTTTCTTTGTCACCAAGTGTGCAGTAAGGCAGGCCACATGGCGACAGCCAGGTAGAGACACAATCTGCATAATAAAAGATTAGGGTAGGATAGCCAGCTTCTTCATGCTATGCAAACAGCACACCTGGTCCAACCAAACTCTCACGCCCTTTGTAAATGAGACACCACCTCCTCAAGCTTGTCAGTAAAACCCCATGCATTTCTCCATGAAACCAGAAGACCCACTGGAGTGCCCCTCTCTTTTTGCAGGAGAGAGCTATTTTCCTTTCTCTTTCTTTTGTCTATTAAACCTCTGCACTTAAACTCACTCCTTTGTGTGTGTTCATGTCCTTGGTTTTCTTGGCATGAGGCAACAAGTCTCGGGTATTTACCCCAGACAACGACGTCATTTCAATAGTCAGACTCAATCTCTAAAAACATTTAAAAAGTAGCTGAGCATGGTGGCATGCCTGTAGTACCAGCCACTCAGGAGGCTGGGGTGGGAGGATCACTTGAGCCTGAGAAGTTGAGGCTACAATGAGCTGGGATCATGCCACTGCATTCCGGCCTAGGGGACCGAGCGAGACAATCCCCCCTGCCCCCCATCCCCCCAGAAAACAAAAACCAGCAACAACAAACAAACCAGAAAACCATACCAAGGCACATTATAAAAACATTACTTAAAACCATGATATGGGAAAAAAATATATATATACTTATATATTTTTGTATTTATATTAAATAGTTTATATTTATATCTTTACATATAAAATATATATAGCAGAAAAGAAAAAATAAGAAACATCAGATATAGTAAAAAAGAAAAAAAGAAATGTGTGTTCTCTGCTGATCAGAAACAACCAAAGCCATTAAAAAAAACAGAATAACATGTTTAAGAGACGAAAGAAAAAAAATCTACATCCATTAAAAATTTCATTCAAAAATAAAGGTTAAATAGATGTTCTCAGGCAAACAAATGCTAAGAAAACCTACTGCAGGTAGATCTGAACTATTAAAAACATTAAAGGAAGTTATTCAGGTGAAAGAAAATGATACCACATAAAAATTCAGAACTACATGAAGCAGCAAAGAGCAAAACAAATGGTTTCTTAAATTATTTAAAAGATAACTGAAAGACTGGAACAAAATTAAAATGCAGGATTTGTAACATGAAGAAGTAAAATATATGATAACAGTAACACAAAAGGCAGAAGAAAGGAAGATGGACTCATATTGTTGTAAGGTTCTACAATAGTAATTGACATACTATAATATTATTTGAAGGCATACTGTGATGGTTAAAAGATACATATTTGAAACCAAGCAAACACTAAAAATAAAAAGTGGTAGAGCGAATAAATCAATGAAGGGACATATGTCCAGACTAGGTGAAAAAAGGAGATTCAATTATATGATTAATAATAGTTACACATTAAATATAACAAGACACAGTTCAAGTTTAAAGTGAAAAGAAAGGAAAAAGATATTATGCAAAAAACAAATTTTAAAAAACAGAAATAGTGCTGTTAAGATTACACAGAGTAGGTTTTAGGATAAAGAGAATTAGAAGAAGATATGAAGAAGGAAAATTGATAATGGGAAAGGGAACAATTTGTCAAGAATATATACTTCTAAATTTGTACATATCTAATAACAAAGTTTCAAAATTTGAAGAAAAACTGGAAAAAGCCTGAAGGAAGAAAATTTTTAAAACATAATAGAGATTGAAAATGTGGACATTCTTTTTGAAGAAACAAATGGAACAATATCAGATAGACAATATTACAGACAGAACATTACAAAATATTCTAACAGTACTAACCACATAGACCTAACTGACATAGAAAATACATCTATAATAAGCACAATGTAAGTGTATTTTAAGTAAATGAGCAATATTGATCAAGGCAAACCAGTTGCTGAGAAACACAACAAATCTTAGTATTTTTAAAGGGAATGAAATTACACACAGTATCTTCTCTGACCACAGAAAATTAAATCAGCACTTAAAAACAAAAAGATATCTGGAAAGTTCAAAGGTTTGGAAATTCAGCAAAACACTTCTAAGTAATCAATAGGTCAAAGAAATTAAAAGTCAAATTATAAATATTTTGAACTATATCAAAATAACACTACAACATATTAAAGTATGTTGAATGTAGGTTAAGTAGGTATTAGAGGGAAAGTGATAGCTATAACTACATATATTATAAAAAGAGAGCTTTCAAATCAATAATCTCAGAGGAAATCAGGAAAAACGAAAATATAAATATGAAGTAAAAACAAGTAAAAAATAATAAAGACCATGAAATAAAAATGAACAAACAAAAATCAAATGCAGCAAAAATTCATTATTTCAAAAGGTTAACAAAATTGATAAATTCTTGGCCAGAGATCAGGGAGAACAAGGGAAGAAAAGACAAATTAAAATTTTCAGCAGTGAAAGAGAAGATGTCACTAAAAATCATACAGGAATTAAAAGAAAAACAATGAAATTTTCTTCAATGCAAGCACACAATCTTCCTAACTCAATGCAAGCACAAGATTGAATTATTTTTCTTTCCTGATTGCTCTGGCTAGGACTTCTAGTACTGTGTGGAATAGGAGTAGTGAGAGTGGGCATACTTGTCATGTTTTAAAATTGCATTTTTTCAATGCAAGCACACAATCTTCCTAATTCAGTCCAAGTACAAGATTGAATTAGGAAGAGACTGAAATCATGAATAAAGCAGTGTTGATGTAGAAATTAAATTAGTAATAAAGAAACAACCAAACAAACAACAAAAACCCTTGACCAGATAGATTCACAGCCAAATTCTACCAGACATACAAAGAAGAAATGATACCAACCCTACTGACACTATTCCAAAAAAAGCTGGAGATGAGGGACTTCTCCCTAACCCATTCTATGAAGCCAGAATCAGACTGACACCAGAATTTGGCAGAGGCACAATGGGAAAAAAAAAAACTTCAGACTAACATCCTTCATGAGCACAGATGCAAAAATTCTCAACAAAATACTAGCAAATAAAATCCAGCAGCACATTAAAAAGTTAATACACCACAAATCAGGTAAGCTTTATTCCTGAGATGTAAGGCTGGTTCAACCAGCAACTCAATAAATGTGATTCACCACATAAACAGAATCAAAAGCAAAATCCATATAACCATCTAAATAGATGCAGAGGAAGCATTTGATAAAATCCAACATCCCTTCATGTGAAAACTTTCAACAGATTAGGCAATGAAGAAACATAACTAAAAATAAGGCCAGGCATGATGGCTCATGTGAGCCTGTAATCCCAGCACTCTGGAAGGCTGAGGCAGGCAGATCACTTGAGGTCAGGAGTTCGAGACGAGCCTGGCCAACACGGTGAACCCCGTGTCTCTGCTTTAAAAAAAAAAAATATATATATATATATATGGATATACACACACACACACATACATACACACACACAAACACACACAAATTAGCTGGGCATGGTGGGAGGTGCCTGTAATTCCAGCCACTGGGGAGGCTGAGGCAGGAGAATCACTTGGACCTGGGAGGCAAGGTTTCAGTGAGCCGAGATTGTGCCATTACACTCCAGCCTGGGCGACAGAGGGAGATACTGTCTCAGAAAAAATAATAATAATGATAATAATAATAAGAGCTACCTATGACACACCCACAGCCAACATCATACTGAAGGGGCAAAAGCTAGAACCATTCTGCTTGGATCTGGAACAAGACAAGGACGCCCACTCTCACCACTCCTATCCAACACAGAACTAGGAAGTCATAGCCAGGGCAATCAGGAAAGAGAAAGAAATAAAAGGTATCCAAATAGGAAACAAAATCAAACTACCTCTCTTTGCTGACAATATGATTCTATACCTAGGAAATCGTAAAGACTCTGCCAAAGGGCTCCTAGAATTGATAAATGCATTAGTAAAGTTTCAGAATACAAAATCAACGAACGGAAATCAGTAGTATTGCTATATACCAACAACATCCAGGCTGAGAGTAAAATCAAGAACACAATCTCACTGATAATAGCCACACAAAAAATGAAATACCTAAGAATACAGCTAACCAAGGAGGAGAAAGACTTCTAAAAGAACAACTACAAAACTGCTGGAAAAAAGTACAGATTATACAAACAAATGGAAAAACATTCCATGCTCATGGATTGGAAGAGTCAATACGGTAAATATGGCTACACTGCCCAAAGCAATTTACAGATATAATGCTATTCCTATCAAATTGCCAATGTCATTCTTCACAAAATTAGAAAAAAATGATTCTAAAATTCATATGAAACCAAAAAAGAACCCAAATAGCAAAAGCAATCCTAAGCAAAAGAATAAAGCTGGAGAATCACACTACCCAACTTCAAGCTATACTATAAAGCCACAGTAACCAAAACAACTTGGTATTGGCACAAAAACTGACACACAGGACAACTGAACAGAAAACTCAGAAATAAAGCCATCTATAACCATCTCATCTTCAACAAGGGAGATAAAAACAAGCAATTGGAAAAGGATTCCCCATTTGATAAATGGTGCTGGGAATAACTCAATAGCCATATGCAGAAGATTGAAGCTGGATCCCTACTTTTCACCAGATACAAAACTGACTCAAATGAATTAAAGATTGAAAAGCAAGACCTCAAGCTACAAAAATTCTGGAAGACAACCTAGCAAATACTTTTCCCAACATCACCATTGGCAAATAATTTTGGCTAAGTCCCTAAAAGCAACTGCAACAAAAACAAGAATAAGCAACAAGTGGGACATAATGAAATCAAAGAGATTCTGCACATAAAAATAAACTATCAGCCAAGCCAAGATACAACAAACAGAATGGGAGAAGATATTCAGAAACTATGCATCCAACAAAGGCCTAATATCTAGAATCTATAGAGAACTTAAACAAATCAACAAAGAAAATAACCCATTAAAAACTGGACAAAAGACATGAATAGACACTTCTCAAAAGAAGATATATAAGTAGCCAAGAAACATGAAAAAATGCTCAGCATCACTAATCATCAGAGAAATGCAAATCAAAACCACAATGACCCAGCACTTTGGGAGGCCAAGGTGGGTTGATCACGAGGTCAGGAGATCAAGATCATCCAGGCTAACACGGTGAAACCCTGTCTCTACTAAAAAATAGGAAAACAAAAAATTAGCCGGGCGCTGTGGCGGGCACCTGTAGTCCCAGCTACTCGGGAGGCTGAGGCAGCAGAATGGCATGAATCCGGGAGGTGGAGCTTGCAGCGAGTCGAGATCACGCCAATGCACTCTAGCCTAGGCAAGAGAGCGAGACACCATCTCAAAAAAACAAAACAAAACAAACAAAAAAACCCACAATGAGATACCATCTCATACCACTAACAATGGCTATTACCACAAAGTCAAATAACAACAGATTCTGGTGAGGCTACAGAGAAAAGAGAATGCTTACACAGTGTTCGTGGGAATGTAAATTAGTTCAACCACTGTGGAAAGCAGTCTGAAGATTTCTCAAAGAACTTAAAACAGGGCTACCATTTGACCCAGCAATTCCATTATAGGGTATATAGCCCAAATAAAACAATCATTCTACAAAAAAGACACTTGCAGAAATCTGGAAGTGGTTGGCAAGGCCACCAGGCAGCAAATATGAGTGCAACAAGTCCCTGACTCAGGCATCCCGCTTCCCCTGGCCTGGCTCACCAGGTCCTACCAAGGTGGCTTACTCTTTTGCGATTTTGGGTCTGGTTGTAGGAGGCCTGAATGTCATTAGCAAACAAAGCTGGTTGAGTGAATCCACTTTACGCCATGATCAAACCTCCAAGGGCAGCAAAGAAGATAAAAGGAAAAAGGATAGCAACTTCAAAGATTAAAGAAACAACAGCTCACAGAGCTGAGAAAGAACTAGTGCTAGAACTATGGTAACTCAAAGCCAGAGTGTCTTCTTACCTCAAAACAACAGTACTAATTCTTAACAACAGCAATGATTCTTAACCAGGCTGAAATGACAGATACAGAATTCAGAAGATGGAAAGGAATGAAGATCATCGAGATTCAGGACAAAGCATGAACTGAATCCAATGATTCCAAGAAATACAACAAAATAATACAGGAGCTGAGAGACAAAACAGTCATTTTAAGAAAGAACCAAACTGATCTGATAGAGGCAAAAAAACTCACTTTGAGAATTTCATAATAAAATCTCAAGTATTAAGAGCAGAATCAACCAAGCTGAGGAAGAAAATCTCAGATCATGAAGACTAGTTTTCCAAATTAAATCAGACAAAAATAAAGAAAAAAGAAGAAGGAACAAAACCTCTGAGAAATATGGGGTTATGTAAAGAGACCAAATCTATGACTCACTGATGTCCCTGAAAGAGGAGGAGATAAAAAGCAAGCAACCTGGAAACATATTTGAGGACATCATCCATGAAAATTTCCCCAAACTCTAGAGAGAGTAACATTCAAATTCAAGAAACTCAGAGAACCCCTGTGAGACACTACACAAGACAACTATGCACAAGACATACAGTTATCAGACTCTCCACGCTCAAAGTGAAAGGAGGAATTATCCATTTGTATGCATACAAAATTTCTTAAGAGAGAAGGGACAGTCCCCCACAAGTAATCTCATCAGGCTAACAGTGGGTTTTTCAGCAGAAACACTACAAGGCAGAAGAGACTGGAGGTGTATATTCAGCATTATTAACAAAAATTCCAACCAAGAACTTTAAATCTAGAAAAACTAAGCCTCATAAGAGAAGGAGAAATAAGATCCTTTTTAGACAAGCAAATGTTAAGGGGATTCATTACCACAGACCTGCCTTTAAAAAGGTCCTTATATATAGTGGAAATAGAAAAGACTGTTATGGCCCAAAAAAACAAACAAAGACACTTAAATATGTAGGCCACTAACACTATAAAGCAACTGCACAATCAAGTCTGCATAATAACCAGCTAACAACATGACAGGATCAGATCTGCATGTATCAATATTAACTTTAAGTGTAAATGAGAATAATGCCCCCAATTAAAAGGTGGAGTGGCAAGGTGGATAAAGAAGCAAGACCCAACTATATGCTGTCTTCAATGGACCCATCTCACAACTAGTGATAGCCACAGGTTCAAAGTAAAGGGATGGAGAAAAATCTACAGAACAGGAAACAGAAAAAAGCAGGGGTTGTTATTGTAATTCCAGAAAAAAAAAAAAAAAAAGAATTTAAATCCACAACAAACCAGACAAAGAACAGCATTACATAATAGTAAAGGATTCAATTCAACAAGAAGACCTAACTATATTAAACATGTATGCACCAAACACATGAGCACACAGATTCATAAAGCAAGTTCTGAGAAACTTATTGAAAAGACTTAGATAACCACATAATAATAGTGGGAGACTTCAGTAATCCACTGACAGCATTAAACAGACTACTGAGGTAGAAAACTAACAATGATATTCGGTACCTGAACTTGACATTTCACTAAATGGACCTAATGACATCTAGAGAACTCTCCACCTCAAAACAACATAATAAAGATTCTTCTCATCTGCACAAGGCACATGGTCTAAAATCACCCACACAAGTGAGCCATAAAACAATTCTCAGCAAATTCAAAAACCCCAAATCATACCAACTACGATCTCAGACCACAGCACCACAAAAATAAGTACCAATTCCAAGAAGAGTGCTTAAAACCATACAATGAAATGGAAATTAAACAACCTGCTCCCAAATGACTTTGGAGTAAACAATAAAATTAAAGCAGAAATCAAGAAATTCTTTGAAACTAATGAGAAAAAAAGGTATGACATACCAGAATATCAGGGACACAGCTAAAGCAGTGTTAAGCAGGAAGTTTATAGTGCTAAACTACCACATCAAAATGTTAGAAAGATCTCAAATAAACAGCCTAACATAACACCCAAATGAAGTAGAGGAAGAGGAATCCAATCCCAAAGCTAGTGGAAGACAAGAAATAACCAAAATCAGAGCTCAACTGAAGAAAACTTAGATGAGAAAAAAACCATGCAAACGACCAATGAATCCAGGAGTTGATTTTTTTTTGACAAAGTAAGATTGATAGACCACTAGGCTAGACTAATAAAGAAAAAAAGACATAAGATCCAAATAAGCCAATCAGAAATGCCAAAGGGAACATTACTACCAGCCCTACAGAAATGTAAACCCTCAGAGACTATTACAAACACCTCTATGCATACAAACTAGAAAATCTATAAGAAATTGATAAATTCCTGGAAACATACAACCATTCAATATCGAATGAGGAAGAAACTGCAATTCTAAACAGCCCAATAACTAGGACTGTAACTGAATCAGTAATAAAAAGCCTATGAACCAAAAAAGCCCAGGACCAGATTTAGAGCCATATTCCACCAAATGTATAAAGAAAAGCTGGTACCATTCCTACTGAAACTATTCCAAAAAATTGTGCAGGAAGGACTCTTTAACTCATTCTATGAGCCAAGCATTATTCTGATATCAACATCTGGCAGAGACACAACAATAACAAAAACAAAAAAAAAAGAAAGAAAGAAAGAAAAAAGAACACAGGCTCAAGTCTGTAATCCCAGCACTTTGGGAGGCCAAGATGGGCAGATCACGAGGTCAGGAGATCGAGACCATCCTGGCTAACATGGTGCAACCCCTTCTCTACTAAAAAAAAAAAATACAAAAAAATAGCCGGGCGAGGTGGCGGGCTCCTCTAGTCCCAGCTACTCGGGAGGCTGAGGCAGGAGAATGGCGTAAACCCGGGAGGCGGAGCTTGCAGTGAGCTGAGATCCGGCCACTGTCATCCAGCCTGGGTGACAGAGCGAGACTCTGTCTCAAAAAAAAAAAAAAAAAAAAGAACACAGGCCATTATTCATGATGGATATGCATACAAAAATCCTCAAGAAAATACTAGCAAACCAAACCCAGCAACACTTCAAAAAACTAACTCACCATGATCAAATAGACTTTATCCCTGGGATGCAAGGTTGGTCAACAAACACAAATCAATAAATAGGATTCACCCATACACAAAACTAAAAACAAAAACCATATGATCATCTAAATATATGCAGGAAAGACTTTCAATAAAATTCAACATCCCTTCATGTTAAAAACCTTCAACAAACTAGGCAGAAAAGGAATATGCCTCAAAATAATTAGAGCCGTATATGTCAAACACACAGCCAATATCATACTGAACAGGCAAAAGCTGGAAGCATTCCCCTTGAGAAATGGAACAAAACAGGTTTCCCACTATCACCACTCCTATTCAGCATAGTACTGGAAGTCCTAGCCAGAGCAATAAGGCAAAATAATGAACAAAAGGCATCCAAATAGGAAGAGAGGAAGTCAAACTATCTCTGTTTGCTGACGATACGATTCCATCCCTAGAAAACCCCACAGTTTCTACCCCCAAATTCCTAGATCTGATAAACAACTTCAGCACCATTTCAGGATATAAAATCAATGTACAAAAATCAGTGGCATTTCTACACACCAACATCCAAGCTGAGAGCCAATTCAAGAATGCAATCCCATTCACAAAAGCCACAAAAAGAATAAAATACCTAGAAATACAGCTAACCATGGAGTTGAAAGATGCCTACAGGAATTACAAAACATTGCTCAAAGAAATCAGAGATGACATAAACAAAGGCAAAAATATTCCATGCTCATGGAGAGAATCTATTGTTAACATGGCCATACTGCTCAAAGCAATTTATAGATTCAATGCTATTCCCATCAAACTACCAATGATATTCTTAACAAAATTAGAAAAAACTATTTAAAAACTCATATGCAACCAAAAAGAGCCCCAGTAGCCAGAGCAATCCTATGTAAAAGAACAAAGCTGAAGACATCACATTACCCAACTTCAAACTATACTTTACAAGGCCATGAACCAGAACAGCATGGTACTGGTACAAAAACAGAAACATAGATGAATGGAACAGAAAGAGTGTGCAGAAAAAATGCCACACACTTGCAACCATCTCATCTTTGACAAAGTTGACAAGAACAAGCAGTGGGGAAAGGAATTTCTATTCATTAAATGGTGCTGGGGTAATTGGCTAGCCATATGCAGAAGCTAAAACTGAACCTCTTATTTACACCATTTTCAATAATCAACTCAAGATGGATTAAGTAACTTAAATGTGAAACCTCAAACTATAAAAGCCCTAGAAGATAGCCTAGAAAATACCATTCTGGAAACAGGATCTGGTAAATATTTCATGATGAAGAAGCCAAAAACAATTGCAACCAAAAAAATTGACAAATGAGACCTATTTAAAATAAAGAGTTTCCACACAAGGAAAGAAAATATTAACAGAGTAAACAGACAACCTACGTACTGGGAGAAAATATTTGCAAACCATGAATCTGACAAAGGTTTAATATTCAGAATCTATAAGGAACTTAAAAACAAATTCACAAGCAAAAAACCAACCTCATTAAAAAGTGGCCAAAGGATATTACAGATACATTTTTTTTTTTAAGTCAGGGTCTTGCTCTGTTGCTCAGGCTGGAGTACAGTGGTACAATCAGAGCTCACTGCAGTCTCGACCTCCCAGACTCAAATGATCGTCTTGCCTCAGCCTCTGGAGAAGCTGGGACCACAGGGGATGCCATCATGCACTGCTAACTTTTTCATTTTTTGTAGAAACAGGGTCTTGCTATATTGCCCAGGCTGATGTCAAACTCCTGGCCTAAAACAATCCTCTTGCCACAGCCTCCCAAAGCGTTGGGATTACAGGCGTGAGCCACCACACCCAACCTGAACAGATACATTTTTAGGAAGACAAACACATGGTCAACAAGCCTATGAAAGAATGCTTAACATCACTATTCATTAGAGAAATGGAAATCAAAACCCTAATTAGATACCATCTTATACGAGTCAGAATGGCTATTATTTAAAAAGTCGAAAAATAATAGATGCTAGTGAGGCTGTGGAAAACAGGGAATGCTTATATAATACTGTTGATGGGAATGTAAATTATTCCATTATTGTGCAGAGTAGTCTGGAGATTTCTCAAAGAAAGTAAAACAGAACAACCATTTGACCCAGCAATTCCATTATTGGGTATATACCCATAGGAATATAAATCTTTCTACCACGAAGACACATGTATGTCTATGTTCATTGCAGCACTATTCATAATGGCAAAGACACGGAATCAACCTAAATGCCCACCAATGGGAGAGAAGACAAAGAAAATGCGGTACATATGTATCATGGAATAATAGGCACCTCTAAAAAAAGAATGAGGTTGTATGCTTTGCAGCAATATGGATGGAGCTGCAGGTCATTATTCTAAGCAAACTAATGCAGGAACAGAAAACCAAATACTACATGTTCTCATAAGTGGGAGTGAAAATACTGAATACACATGGACACAAAGAACGAAACATCAGACACCGGGGCCTACTTGAGGGTGGAGGGTGCAAGGATGTTGAAGATCAAAAAACTACCTATCAGGTACTATGCTTATTACCTGGATGACAAAATAATCTATACAGCAAATATCCTGTGACATACAATGAACTTATGTAGTAAAGTTGCCCAAATACCCTTGAACCTAAAATAAAAATTTTAAAAAATAATAAACAAATAATTTAAAAGGTGTGCTCCCCCCCTTCTCTAGGGGGAAAAAAAAAGACATACACTCATGTGGTCATCAAGGCAGTATTTACAATAGCAAAAACATGGTTTTAGGTTGTCTATAGGAACACGGAATATCAATCTATGATGAAAACTCTCAAGAAACTAAGAACAGAAGAAAGCTTCCTTAATCTGATAAAGAACATTTAAAAAAAAATAAAAACAAAAACAAACTACAGCTAACATCATCCCTTAATGGTGAAAAACTGCTTTCTCCCTAAGATCAGGATGAAGGCTTCTGTTCTGTATTTTACTGAGGGTACAAGACAGTGTAGTATGATAATAAAAACAGTATACAAATTGGAAACTAAGAAATAAAACTTTTCACTCCCAGATACCATGCTCATGTACATTAAAAATCTTATAAATTTACCAAAAAAAACTATTTAGAGCTTATAAGTCAATTTGGCAATGTCCCGGGATATAAGGTTAATATGCAAAAATAAACCATTTCTATAAACTAGCAAGAAACAAGTAAAAATGAAAACAAAATAACATTTTAAATGATATTCCATGTGTAACACTTATACACTAAAAATCACAAAACATTACTGAAATTTTATAAAGAAGCTCTAAGGAAATGCAGAGAATATACCATAATCACGAATTGGTAGACCCAATACAATACTATCACAATGTCAGTTATTACCAAGCTAAGCTATAGCTTCAATGCAATCCTAATCAAAATCCCAACAGGCTTTCTTATTTCAGAAAGTAAAAAACTAACTTAAATGTAAAACCCAAAACTCAAAACCATAAAAACCCTAGAAGAAAACATAGGCAGTACTATTCAGGATACAGGCATGGGCAAAAATTTTAAGATGAAATCACCAAAAGCAATTGCAAAAAAAGCTAAAATTGACAAATGAGATCTAATTAAACTAAAGAGCTTCTGCATAGCAAAACAAACTATCTTAAGAGCAGACAGGCAACCTACAGAATGGGAGAAAAAATTTGCAATCTACCCATCTGACAAAGGTCTAATATCTAGAATTTACAAGAAACTTAAATTTACAAGAAGAAAAAACAATCTCATCAAAAAGTAGGCCAAGGACATGAACAGACACTTCTCAAAAGAAGACATTTATGTGGCCAACAAACATATATTAAAAAAAGGTCAATATCAGTGATCATTAGAGAAATGCAAATCAAAACCGCAATGAGATACCATCTCATGCCAGTCAGAATGGCGATTATTAATAAGTCAAGAAAAAAACAATGCTGGCGAGGCTGTGAAGAAACAGGAATGCTTTTACACTGTTGGTGGAAATGTAAATTAGTTCGACCATTGTGGAAGACAGTGTGGTGATTCCTCAAGGACCTAGAACCAGAAACACCATTTGATCTAGCAATCCCATTACTGGGTATACACCCAAAGTAATATAAATCATTGTATTATAAAGATACACGGACACATATGTTTGTAGCAGCACTATTCACAATAGCAAAGACATGGAACCAACCCAAATGCCCATCAATGATCAACTGAATAAAGAAAATGTGGTACATATACACCATGGAATACTATACAGTCATAAAAAGTAATGAGATCACGTCCTTTGCAGGGACATGGATGGAGCTAGAAGCCATCATCCTCAGCGAACTAATGCAGGAACTGAAAACCAAAGACCGCATGTTCTTACTCACAAGTGGGAACTGAACAATGAGAACATATGGACACAGGGAGGGGAACAACACACACCGGGGCCTGTCAGGGTTCGAAAGGAGGGAGAGCATCAGGACAAATAGCTAATGCATGCTGGGCTTAATATCTAGGTGATAGGTTGATAGCTGCAGAAAACCACCATGGCACATGTTTACCTATGTAACAAACCTGCATGTTCTGCACGTGCATCCTGGGACTTACAGTAAAATAAAATTTTTTAAAAATAAAATCAATTAAAACAACAACAAAAGAAAGTAAAAAACTGATCCTAATATTTACATAAAAATTGCAAAGTCCTGAGATGAGCAAAACAAGCTCAAAAAAGAAAATAAAGTTGAAGGACTTCTACATTATTTGAAGACTTTCTACAAAGCTAGAGAAATTAAGATAGTTTAAAGATAAACTTATCAATGAAATAGAACTGAACTGAGAATCCAGAAATATATTCAAACTAATTGGGCAGATTTATATTTTTATCAAGGTTTCAAAACAGAAAATTAGACATCAATGGAATGCGACAGAGTCCAGAACAGAATCACACATATATGATAAGATTTTTTAAAATCAAGGTGCTAAGGCATATGGAAAAGAAAAATATTTTCAAAAATGATACTACAGCAGGCTATCTATAGAAAAATAAACCTGGACCTATACTTTATATCATGCCTACTAATTTATTTTAAATGGACTATAAGCCTAAATGCTAAAGCTAAAATTACAAATCTTTAGAAAAAAAAAATGATAGAGTATCTTTTGACCTTTGAGCAGGCAAAGATCTCTTAGGCATATCCAGAGAGCACTAGACATAAAAGAAAAATACTGATAAAGCAGATATTATTAAAATTAAAACTTTTGCTTATCAAAAGCTATTATAAAGAAAATGTATATGTAAGCTCCAGAATGAGAGAAAACACATCTCAGTACATATATCTGTCCAATAACTTGCAGTCAGAATATATAAATGACTAATAAAATGACAGGCCATTTTTTTAAATTGGGATACTTCATAAAGGAAAATATTGAACAGTTTTAAAGGATATGAAAAGATGATGAATATATGTGTTAGTCACTGGGGAAGTGCAAATTAGAACAACAATGAGATACCACTACATTCCCACTAGAACTAAACTAAAATTTAAAAAACTAATAACAACAAATATTGGCAAGAATGTGAAGGACCTGGAATTCTCAGATTGCTAATGGGAGTATAAAATGGCACAACCATTTTACAGTTTATGGAAAACAGTTTGACAATTCTACTTCTAAGTATTTACCGAAGAGAAATAAAAATATTTGTTCACCCAAAGACTTTAAAGGAGTTTTATTTATAAATGTCCCAGATTGGAAATCTAAATGTCTATCAGTAGAAAGTGGTATATCCATACAATGGATATAGTCAGCAATAAAAAGGGAAGAAATTACATATACACGTCAACACAGATAAATCTCAAAAACAGTATAATCAGTTAAAAAAAAAAGCCAGCTGCAAAAGAGTGGATGTCATTTATATAAATTTCTTGAACTGGAAAAAGTAATCTCCAATTATAGAAAGCATATCAGTGGTTGCCTCAGGCCAGGAGTGGTGGGAGACTGACTGCAAAGAGGAACAAAAAACTTTATGGGGCAATGAAAATGTTCTAAATTTTGATAGGGGTATGGATTGTATGACTATCTAGATTTTTCAAAACTCAAAACAGTTTATTTTTGACATTGCCACATTGCACTTAAATAAATCACACATCAATGAAAAAAGTCAATAGATACAGTTAATATGCACAGAATGGACACAGATGGCAAAATATTAGAAGATAAAAGTATTTTTCCTATGGTTATTTACATTTTTAAGATTTTCCTTAAAAAACAAAGCATTAGTTACATTAAAAAATAAATAAATAAATAAATAAATAAGGTCCTCAAAAGCAGCTTCATTGATAAGGTGACATTTGATCAAAGACCTGAAGGAGGTGAGGAAGTCAACTGTATGGATGTATGTGAGAAGAGAAGAACCTTCTAGGAAGAGGAAACCTGAACTATAAAACCCTTGAGGTTTTGACAAGAGCAGTGACAGGCTCTCAGTTACATTTTAACAGGTCCGCTGTGGCTGCAGTGTTTAGAATATACAAGGGCAGAAACAAGGAGACTAGTCAGAAGGCTACTGTAACAATCCAGGTAAGAGATGATTGAAGCTCGGATCAGGGAAAGCAATGAAGTTAGAGAAACGTCGTCAAATTCCGAATATATGTTTAAAGCAAAGCTAACATTTGCAGTTAGATTGGATGTGAGGTGTAGGAGAAAGACAGATCAAGGATGACTTCAGTGGTTTTGGCCTAAGCAACTAGAATAAAGTATTCATTTGCTGATATAGAGAAGACTATGAAATGAGGTAGGTTTTTTGTGGCAAGAGGAAAGAGCAGGTTTGTTTTGGATATACTAAGTTTGAGTAAAGCTGAAGATATAAAATTGGTATCATTGGCAAGTAGAGGTATTTATAGCCACAGAACCAGGGTGATCACCAAGGGAATGTGAACATTAAAAATAGACAGGTTCAAAGAACAGGCCCTTAAAACATTCAAAAGTATCAGGAGGTCTGCAAGTTCTTAGCATAAACTAGAAACGAAGGTCAATAATGCCCTAAAATACACCGTAAAACTATTCTGAGAAATCTGGACTAACTTCAAACACTAAAATCAAAAAAGCCTTTTCTATTCTTTGATTAAATGGGCAGTCTGAAGTTATCACTGATTATGTAAGTTGAAATAGACACCTAGATCAATCATGATCTTAACACCGAAACTACTGCACTATTCACCATTATTGTACATTCTATATTCCTATAATTCCATGGGTCAAGCTTCTCCATCTTTGACACACTTAGTAATAAAAGTATAAGGACATATTCAGAATAGTTGCCCTCGAACAGCAAAGGATTATCTACTAAAGAAGAGCTATCTCTGTGTCCTCCACCGGACTCA